>NC_089762.1:36153390-36190890 GCF_040412425.1 Macrobrachium rosenbergii | reverse complement strand
TAAGATAAGGAGGAAACCGGGCATTTAATGGGCACGATTACCGTGGAGCGTTAGGAAATGGCTGGGGAAATTAGGAGAGAAATAGAAGTGCTAAGGTGTTACAGATATTCTTGCAATAAATATAAGTGGGTATTTAAAAATGAAGGGAAAATATAAATATCAGACAAATGGCAGTAGGTGTTTAAATACAAAGAGAAAATTCTGAATATTTGTTATACAACGAAATCCATAAACGATGAAGAACATTCATTGACAATGAATACAAGTAAATATTATTTGAGCAGTAAGTGGAAAGCGAATATGAAGATGAGGAATAATTAGTGTCGATGAATGGATCCACAGAGAAGCGAACAATATTCAGGGAAATTTTGTTACAAAAAAATCTGCACAGTAGTTAATTATGAAAAAAAGGTATCTCTAAGAAAAAATAAAAGAATAAATGCATAACATCTGAAAGAATGAGTACATAAGTAAGCAGTATTAAAAAGAGAGTATACTAAGAATATATATATATATATATGATATGATATATATATATATATATATATATATATATATATATATATATATATATATATATATATATATATACATATATGTAGATGTATATATATATATATATATATATATATATATATATATATATATATATATATATATATATATATATCATATATACATACATATATATGTATATTTTGTTTCATTTAAGAAATGCACCCAGATTCATATTGTAAACATTAAGAATACAAAAGCTGTAATTCTTTGTCATAACATAAAAGAGCTGAATATCAGAACATATGATGCAACAAAGCCTCGTGGAAAAGTGGGCAAAAATAAGTAATTTCTCGCACAACTTTTGACATACTTTTTTGCGATCGCGACCGTGAAAAACAAATGGCGAGAAACATGAAGATTAATGGTGGAAAAGACTTCGTTTCTTGTATAAAGATTCATCCCTCATCTCCCATCCTTTTTCTTCCTCGAGAGAAAAGAATCTATCTCGTGAAAGGTTTCTTATGGTGATTTCACCTTTTGTTTTTCTCTCTCTCTCTCTCTCTCTCTCAATATATATATATATATATATATATATATATATATATATATATATATATATATATATATATATATACAATCATGAAGCTATATACAATCAAATGTCGTTTAATATCAAATTCACGCTACCTCGAGAGTATCTCCGATGGAGAATTATCACCGAAGGGGAATTTATATAAGTGATAAATGAACAGGTACCACTGGGACGCGAACCCTTGACATGGACCCATGTCATAATAAGAGCTGCGTGTTCCAAACGTACCAACGAACTATCATGGCGGAGGTGGGTCATTGCCGAGGCTAAGTACAATTTCCCCGCTCACGACGGGAAAAAACAGTACAGCAGACTCGGTAATGATTTATACCTCTCTTGATGGCGCGGTGGTAACGTCCACTGGAGTCGTTGAATGGGTCCATGTCAAGGGTTCGCGTCCCAGTGGTACCTGTTCATTTATCACTTATATAAATTCCCTTCGGTGATAATTCTCCATCGGAGATACTCGAGGTAGCGTTGAATTTGATATTAGGGTTTAAACGACATTTGTAGCTTCATGATTGTATATAAATCACGGTGTGATAAAAAAATTTCATATATATATATATATCTCGCTCTCTCCCCTCCCACCTTTTCTCTCTCTCTCTCTCTCTCTCTCTCTCTCTCTCTCTCTCTCTCTCTCTCTCTCTCTCTCTCTCTCACTAAAACTTTCTTACTTTGAGTTATAATAACAATAATAATAAGAGCAATATTGATAATAATCGTAGTAATTGTACAGATTATCTCGCAGACAGCCTAATTAGTACAGAGTTGAATGGATATTTCTTTACCATTGCTTTGCCTTCGACGATAATTGCTTTTAATTTCTCATGAAAAGAAAAATATTGTATCTTATTCTTTCAAGTGTAAAAGAAGCTTACCTTATTTATTTCTTTTATTTGCAAAATGCCTTAATGCAGTACTGATACAACTAACTGGTGGGTAGGAGAAAATACAGCAAAAAAAAAAAGCCTAAAGAAAAAAGATAAAAAAGAGAACAGACTCAGTGGAATCCCATTGAAAACTACTAAAGAATCTGTTGAATAGATAAGAGAAAATACAGCAAAAAAAAGGCCTAAAGAAAAAAGATAAAAAAGAGAACAGACTCAGTGGAATCCCATTGAAAAATGCTAAAGAATTTTTTGAATAGGTAAGAGAAACCACACAAAAAAAAAGCCTAAAGAAAAAAAGATAAAAAAGAGAACAGGCCTCAATAGAATCCCCCTGAAAAATGCTCAAGAATTTTTTGAATAGGTAAGAGAAACCACAGCAAAAAAAAACCTGAAGAAAAAAGATAAAAAAGAGAACAGGCCTCTGTGGAATCCCTCTGATAAATGCTCAAGAATTTGTTGAATGGGTAAGATAAACCACAGCAAAAAAAAAAGTATAAAGAAGAAAGATAAAAAAGAGAGCAGGCCTCTGTGGAATCCCACTGAAAAATGCTCAAGAATTTTTTGAATACGTAAGATAAACCACAGCAAAAAAAAAAAGCCTAAAGAAAAAAGATAAAACAGAGAACAGGCCTCTGTGGAATCCCACTGAAAATTACTCAAGAATTTATTTAATAGGTAAGAGACGACGTGGAAAGTGAGAACTCACAGGAGACAAAATGCTGAGCTAATATTTTCATTCTTCGTCGGATCGTTTCCTTCCGCATTTGTTTCACGGTTCGTCTCAACCTTTCTTTTGGGTGCGTTTTCGTCGACTGAGAAGCGGGTGAGGTTTTAGAGCCTGTTCATTTGTTTTTATTTTACTTTTTTTTTATACCAGTATCGTTCTGAGCTTGAATCTGGGGATTGACGTTTCATAAATAGATACTTTGTATCTAAATGAGCGTGAACACACGCATACATACATACTCATATATAAATAAATATATATATACAGTATATATGTACAGTATATATATATATATATATATATATATATATATATATATATATATATATATATATATATATATATATATATATATATATATATATAAGTATGTATGTATAAACCTACCGTGAAAAGAAAGTTTGATAAATTAGATTAAACTTGCAGAAAGGCAGTTTCTTTCCTATCATCTACAGCAAAGCAAGTTTTATCAAATCCTTGCGAACAAATGGGAAAATTTTAGTGCCATAGCGATAGAAAATCCAGCAGTCTCACCTCAAACTCCCTCCTGATAATAAAAAGGCTGACACCTTCTGAATCCACCACCTATGAAAAGAAAGGTGGGTGAGTTCCACCAAGTAGAGTTTAAAACCTGCCGAATTTGCGGAAGAGCAAATGGCTTTCTAAACGGCGCGAAATTTGGAGAGCTGAAAGCAACAGTTTCTCTCTGGAAAAGTAATCAAGAAGGAAAAGGAACTTTTTTTTCAAGCAACAGTCTCTCCTCGGGAAGGTAATAACGAAAGAAAAGGAACTTTTTTTTAAAGCAACAGTTTCTCCCAGGACTTAAGGAAAAGGAACTTGTTTTACAGCACCCGTTTCTCCCAGGAAAAGTAATAAGGAAGGAAAAGGAACTTGTTTTTAAAGTAACAGTCTTTCCCAGGAAAAGTAATAACGAAGGAAAAGGAATTTGTTTTTAAAGCAACAGTTTCTCCCAGGAAAAGTAATAAGGAAGGAAAAGGAACCAACAGTCTCTCCCAGCAAAAGTAATAACGAAGGAAAAGGAACTTGTTTTTAAACAACAATCTCTCCCAGGAAAAGTAATAACGAAGGAAAAGGAACTTGATTTTGAAACAGCATTGTCTCCTAGGAAAGGTGACAAAGAAAGAAAAAGGAATTTTTCAAAAGCAACAATCCCTCCTTGAAAATGTAATAACTAAGGAAAAGGAACTTTCATTTGTAGAGCAGCAATCTCTCCCAGGAAAGGTAATAACGAAGAAAAATGAAAATGAAAATGAAAATCATCTTCTTTTTCTAATTTAACCAGAGATGTAAAAACAAAAGATGGATGACTTCCCAGACTCTCGAAATTCAAAAGTGTTTTCCGACGCTCGAAAAGATTAATGAAACGTCATCTAAAAGTGACGTTTCTGGAGGAATAAAAATAGATCATTCTCGCTATATAATTTCAGATAAAGCATAAAAATGCTCGCCACGCGTACTACAAGAAAGATACCTTAATTTATTTGCGTGGAGTCTATTATGAAAGCACAGGCACGCGTACTCTTAATCTTTCTGCTTCACCCGTTGCATGCTCGTGGGCCTCCGGCATATTTTACTACCGTATGAAATGATATCGTAATATTTCTATATTTTGGAAAACGCTGCCGTAAAATTGGAAATAATTCACATGATGAAAATGGTAATAACAGACAAAACTCACACGTTATGTAAATAATAATAATAATAATAATAATAATAATAATAATAATAATAATAATAATAATAATAATAATAATAATAATAATAACAGTGAAATGAGTACTCCGGAATCTCTGCCGGGAACGTGCTGTTAAACTCTACAGGTTTATCACTCCACATTTCGCTACCTTCTATTGTCAAGAAAATTAGAAACTGTGTACCCGCTGTGTAGATACTGTATTTCTCTGTACCAAAGTATGACCACTGGACAATTATTGACCAGTATTAGACGTAGAAGAGAAAATAATCATGAGCAAAATTGAGAAAACTTAATATAAAATGAACTCAATGATGCAGCCATGCTTTTCAACACATGTTTGAGAGAGGGGCTACCCCCTTATAATAATAATAATAATAATAATAATAATAATAATAATAATAATAATAATAATAATAATAATAATAGTCGAATGATGCAGCCAACCATTTTACCAGGACATGTTTGGCAGAGGGTCTGCCTCCTCTTAATAATAATAATAATAATAATAATAATAATAATAATAATAATAATAATAATAATAATAATGATAATAATAATAATAATAGTCGAATGATACAGCCAACCTTTTTAACAGGACGTGTTTGACAGAGGGTCTGCCTCCTCTAATAATAATAATAATAATAATAATAATAATAATAATAATAATAATAATAATAATAATAATAATAATAATAATAATAATAACAGTTCAGATACCTTGAATATCAGCATGTGTACCTAAAATGTACAGCGGAGATAATGTCAGTGTTAGCAGCAGCAACTTCCCGACAATATTCCAACCTCGATTTAGAGGGAAGCGTCATGTGACAATATTCCTCGAAATTTTTGGCACCATTTCGTACTCGGCGTAGCAGTTTTATATTTCGTTCGGTACTGACAAATTCATCGAAAACAAGTTCGGGTGTAAATTATTCATGCCCGGTTCGCGATTTGTCAAAACGCGAAGTAAAACGTGCGAATTGTTTCAAAATGGAAGGTAGTTTTATTTTTCATTTTTTTACTGCCGGGGCTTTAAAATACCGAAAATATTCAATATCGTGACAGGGATAAATATGGTGAATTTTAGCACACGTGGAAATCAACGGGTAACATGGACCTTTTTTATGTACAACAGGAAGTCCATTATTTACTGCCTAAGTTCTACAATAATTGAATTATTCACGACTCTAACAATATTAGAATGATGGCTCTCTCTCATATTGTTACAAGCTTCTTCTATCTCTGCGCTATGTTTTTCCTTTATCTTTTTTTTATTTGCCCTTTTTCTCTTCACAGAATCTCCATTATTTGCTGGCTAAGTACTACCACAATTTCACTGTTCACGCTCCTAACAACGTGAGAAAGATGGCTCTCTCTTAAAGCGTCAAAAGTTTATTTATTCTATTCTCTGTTTCACGTTTCTCCTTTTTTTTTCTGTTTACAGAATCTCCATTATTTGCTCCCTAAGTGCTACCACAATTCAATTATTCACGCTCCTAACAACGTGAGAAAGATGACTCTCTCTTATATTGCCAAAAGTTTATTTATTCTATTCTCTGTTTCACGTTTCTCCCTTTTTTCTGTTTACAGAACCGTCAAACGATGGGGGGAAGGAGGGTCTTTAAATTCAGTTATGTCGGACGCGCAAGTGTTTACGAAGCCATCCCTCCGTGGGACAAACATTTTTCGACCCCTGAGTGTCATGGGAAGATCGAGTTTGCACGGGCACGAACAGTCACACAGGCAGACATGCATTAATTGAGTTTGTGTGAAGGATTAGTCTAACTTTGCTACAAGTAATTCTGAAATTGTTCTTCCTGCATTTTAATACATTGTTATCTGTTTGTCTGTTTATTAATTTATTTTTTCTTTTTTTAATAAGTGGGATCTCTTCTTTCTGTATTTCCCTTTACTTCCTCTTACTTCTTCCTAATGCACACTGTATTCTGTGGAAGCTTGAATTTCAAGTTAATAGACCCTGCGTGCTTGTTTCATATGAATGGGTTTCATCTACTGAATAATAATAATAATAATAATAATAATAATAATAATAATAATAATAATAATAATAATAATAATAATAATAATAATAAATGGGTGAACAATACAAGCTCTAATTATAAAGAGTGTTTTATATATTAAAGATATGTTTGATCATAGAATATGACCACGTCGATGTCTACACTGTTACTTTGATAGAAAATATCATTTAACTGCTTTTCGATCCTCCAAAGATTCTAATATCAACAACGAGACACATTGCCAACGAAAGAGGGAGGTAAAAATATGTAGCATTATAGTCCTCGTCCCTTTTTCATATTTAGCTTTTGTAACGGCATGTGGTACAAAGAAAAGCCCCATTTGAATAATGGAGACTTTTAATCTTTTTGTACTGAATGGGGTATGGTCAGGTGTATTTGTATAGGACGCAGATTCCGGGGAAAAAATAACAATAGCGAAAGGGGATAGCCTGAGGAACAATGCAGACTGTACCGTCACATTACCTCTGCAAGCATACATTATTTCACATCTCTTCTTTTCTGAATGAAACGGTGCCTACGCATTTATTTCTGGGAGTAATCCTTTCTTTTCTGAATGAAGCGCTATCCTATATTTACTCCCTAGACGCATAATAATAATAGTTCAGATAACTTGAATATCAGCATGTGTACCTAAAAGTACAGCGGAGATAATATCAATGCTGCCAGCAGCAACCTCCTGACAATATTCCAACCTCGATTTAGAGGGAAGCGTCATGTGGCAATATTCCTCGAAATTTCTGGCACCATTTCGTACTCGGCGGAACAGTTTTGTATTTCGTTCGGTACTGACAAATTCATCTAAAACAAGTTCGGGTGTAAATTATTCATGTTCGGTTCGCGATTTGTCAAAACGCGAAGTAAAACGTGCGAATTGTTTCAAAATGGAGGTAGTTTTATTTTTTATTTTTTATGGTCCGGGCTTTAAAATATGGAAAATATTCAACATCGTGACAGGGATAAATATGGTGAATTTTAGCACACGTGGAAATCGACGGGTAACATAGAACCTTTTTATGTACAACAGAAGTCCATTATTTGCTGTCTAAGTGCTACAATAATTGAATTATTCACGACCCTAACAATATTAGAATGATGGCTCTCTCATATATCGATACAATCTTGTTCTATCTCTGCGCTATGTTTTTCCTTTATCTTTTTTATTTGCCCTTTTTTCTCTTTACAGAATCTCCATTATTTAAGAAGTACTACCACAATTTCACTGTTCACGCTCCTAACAACGTGAGAAAGATGGCTCTCTCTTCTAGTGTCAAAAGTTTATTCTATTCTCTGTTTCATGTTTCTCCTTTTTTTCTGTTTACAGAATCTCCATTATTTGCTGGCTAAGTGCTACCATAATTCAATTATTCACGCTCCTAACAACGTGAGAAAGATGACTCTCTCTTATATTGTCAAAAGTTTATTTATTCTATTCTCTGTTTCACGTTTCTTCTTTTTTTTCTGTTTACAGAATCGTCAAACGCATGGGGGAAGGAGGGTCTTTAAATTCGGTTATGTCGGACGCGCAAGTGTTTACGAAGCCATCCCTCCGTGGGACAAACATTTTTCGACCCCTGAGTGTCATGGGAAGATCGAGTTTGCACGGGCACGAACAGTCACACAGGCAGACATGCATTAATTGAGTTTGTGTGAAGGATTAGTCTAACTTTGCTACAAGTAATTCTGAAATTGTTCTTCTTGCATTTTAATACATTTTTATCTGTGTGTCTCTTTATTAATTAATTTTTTTTTAAATAAGTGGGATCTTTTCTTTGTGTATTTCCCTTTACTTCCTCTTAATTCTTCCTAATGCACACTGTATTCTGTGGAAGCTTGAATTTCAAGTTAATAGACCCTGCGTGCTTGTTTCATATGAATGGGTTTCATCTACTGAATAATAATAATAATAATAATAATAATAATAATAATAATAATAATAATAATAATAATAATAATAATAATAATAATAATAAATGGGTGAACAATACAAGCTCTAATTATAAAGAGTGTTTTATATATTAAAGATATGTTTGATCATAGAATATGACCACGTCGATGTCTACACTGTTACTTTGATAGAAAATATCATTTAACTGCTTTTCGATCCTCCAAAGATTCTAATATCAACAACGAGACACATTGCCAACGAAAGAGGGAGGTAAAAATATGTAGCATTATAGTCCTCGTCCCTTTTCATATTTAGCTTTGTAACGGCATGTGGTACAAAGAAAAGCCCCATTTGAATAATGGAGACTTTTAATCTTTTGTACTGAATGGGGTATGGTCAGGTGTATTTGTATAGGACGCAGATTCCGGGGAAAAATAACAATAGCGAAAGGGGATAGCCTGAGGAACAATGCAGACTGTACCGTCACATTACCTCTGCAAGCATACATTATTTCACATCTCTTCTTTTCTGAATGAAACGGTGCCTACGCATTTATTTCTGGGAGTAATCCTTTCTTTTCTGAATGAAGCGCTATCCTATATTTACTCCTAGACGCATAATAATAATAGTTCAGATAACTTGAATATCAGCATGTGTACCTAAAAGTACAGCGGAGATAATATCAATGCTGCCAGCAGCAACCTCCTGACAATATTCCAACCTCGATTTAGAGGAAGCGTCATGTGGCAATATTCCTCGAAATTTCTGGCACCATTTCGTACTCGGCGGAACAGTTTTGTATTTCGTTCGGTACTGACAAATTCATCTAAAACAAGTTCGGGTGTAAATTATTCATGTTCGGTTCGCGATTTGTCAAAACGCGAAGTAAAACGTGCGAATTGTTTCAAAATGGAAGGTAGTTTTATTTTTCATTTTTTTACGGGCGGGGCTTTAAAATACGGAAAATATTCAACATCGTGACAGGGATAAATATGGTGAATTTTAGCACACGTGGAAATCGACGGGTAACATAGAACCTTTTTTATGTACAACAGGAAGTCCATTATTTGCTGTCTAAGTGCTACAATAATTGAATTATTCACGACCCTAACAATATTAGAATGATGGCTCTCTCATATATCGATACAATCTTGTTCTATCTCTGCGCTATGTTTTTCCTTTATCTTTTTTTATTTGCCCTTTTTCTCTTTACAGAATCTCCATTATTTACTGGCGAAGTACTACCACAATTTCACTGTTCACGCTCCTAACAACGTGAGAAAGATGGCTCTCTCTTCTAGTGTCAAAAGTTTATTCTATTCTCTGTTTCATGTTTCTCCTTTTTTTCTGTTTACAGAATCTCCATTATTTGCTGGCTAAGTGCTACCATAATTCAATTATTCACGCTCCTAACAACGTGAGAAAGATGACTCTCTCTTATATTGTCAAAAGTTTATTTATTCTATTCTCTGTTTCACGTTTCTCCTTTTTTTCTGTTCACAGAATCGTCAGACGCATGGGGGGAAGGAGGGTCTTTAAATTCGGTTATGTCGGACGCGCAAGTGTTTACGAAGCCATCCTCCGTGGGACAAACATTTTCGACCCTGAGTGTCATGGGAAGATCGAGTTTGCACGGGCACGAACAGTCACACAGGCAGACATGCATTAATTGAGTTTGTGTGAAGGATTAGTCTAACTTTGCTACAAGTAATTCTGAAATTGTTCTTCTTGCATTTTGATACATTTTTATCTGTGTGTCTGTTTATTAATTTATTTTTTTTTTTTTTAATAAGTGGGATCTCTTCTTTTTCTGTATTTCCCTTTACTTCCTCTTACTTCTTCCTAATGCACACTGTATTCTGTGGAAGCTTGAATTTCAAGTTAATAGACCCTGTGCTTGTTTCATATGAATGGGTTTCATCTACTGAATAATAATAATAATAATAATAATAATAATAATAATAATAATAATAATAATAATATTAATAATAATAATAATAGTAATAAATGGGTGAACAATACATTCTCTAATTATAAAGAGTGTTTCATATATTAAAGATATGTTTGACCGTAGAATAACACCACGTCGATGTCTGCACTGTTACTTTGATAAAAAAATATCATTTAACTCCTCTTCGATCCTCCAAAGATTCTAATATCAACAACGAGACACATTGCCAACGAAAGAGGGAGGTAAAAAATATGTAGCATTATAGTCCTCGTCCCTTTTTCATATTTAGCTTTGTAACGGCATTAGGCAAAAGAAAAGCCCCATTTGAATAATGGAGACTTTTAATCTTTTGTACTGAATGGGGTATGGTCAGGTGTATTTGTATAGGACGCAGATTCCGGGGAAAAAATAACAATAGCGAAAGGGGATAGCCTGAGGAACAATGCAGACTGTACCGTAACATTACCTCTGCAAGCATACATTATTTCACATCTCTTCTTTTCTGAATGAAACGGTGCCTACGCATTTATTTCTGGGAGTAATCCTTTCTTTTCTGAATGAAGCGCTATTCTATATTTACTCCCCAGACGCATAATACTCAGCCTTCAACCAGCCACCAATGCAAGAACCTACACTATAATATCCTATGTGTTCTAAGCATTTGGTGTAAGGGACCTTTATCCAAAATGAGGATGAAGATGAGGAACAGGAGAAAGAGTAGATGGCTCGTCCTCTCACTCCTGAGTGGTTTGAGAATTTGGTCATATGGAGAGAATGAAGAAAGATGAATTGTTGACAATATCTAAGGGTACTGGATAGTTGACAATGGAAAGATTCTCCGGTACGGTAGCTCCTTTACATCCAGAAAGCGAGAGAAAGAGTTTCAGATGGCAGTGAAGGTTTTGGTACTTTGATTATGAGTCTGCAGTCGAATCTGTTTCCTGAACAGGGGCTCATTCTTGACTGAGCAGCTGGAGGATGACTTTGTCTGTGACTATTTTCTTATCTTTCCCTGGAGCCACTTTCAATTAGGGAACTTTGATCATGCACACACACACACACACACACACACACACACACACACACACACACACATATATATATATATATATATATATATATATATATATATATATATAAAATCTAACTAGATGTATTGAACAATCAAACATAATTTCCCACTCAAAAACAGCAAGCCTAAATTTAGAATTCGGGTCTGAGAGTAGAGAACGCGCATACGTAAACATTGAGAAATCCAACTCTGGAATTCCAGTTCATGAGAACAAGAGTGGGCGGACTGAGGAAACCCCTTGGAATAGATCACGCACCTGGAATCTTAAAGAGGGGGAATTGGTAGTAATAATGGAAATTCATTACTTCGATGAACTGAATACTCGATTGGTGAGAGGCTAATTTGATAAGCGCGTTGCGCTAGACTTCCTCTGTTACTATGAGCGATCCAGTTATAGGTATTTGCATTCATTGCCTTAGTATTCTATTTGAGATGAACTGAAAATAACCTGTAAATCAAATAAATCTTGCTGACATTAGTTGACAGAGGCCTTACGAAAAATTGTAAGGGAAAGCAGATTTTTAGGGTAATCGAGACGCATTTATATATGAAAGCCACTAAATATATACATACGTACATATAATTTATACACAAATGACTTATATATATATATATATATATATATATATATATATATATATATATATATATATATATATATATATATATATATATATATATATATATGTATATATTATATATATGTATATGTATATTTATATTTATATAAGTCATTTATGTAGGAATTAACGAAAGCAATTAAACTTGAAAAATAAAATCTATTAACACTATGCGCTACAATAGTTTTATTGTTATGGAAATGTCTGTTATCTTCTCACAAACACTAATTGTTCATAAAAAAAAGAGGGTGGAATATTGGATGAGTAAAGAATTAGTGCTATAAGTATACGTATATTCTTATCTTAAAACTGAATAAAAACTGAAATATCTCTCTCTCTCTCTCTCTCTCTCTCTCCATCGGGGATGGTAAAAAGTACCCATTTTGAGAGCAAGACACAAAATTACGAAGAGCTCTTCAGATACATTCTTTACCTGAGAACTTAGTGTTTTATGAATCGTGAGAGAAAGAAGATTCAAAACGACAGTTGCAGCTCGTGTAAAATATATTTTTACATTTATTTAACAAAAGTTTGGAGGTCATAAAGTTACTTAAAATTATCTTATGGAGAAATGATATTTTTCACAATATTCTTAATTCTGTTTATCTGTTATTCTGACAAATTTTCTCTCTTGACTTTCTATTAAATCTAAATTAATACATTTGTGCCAATTCTAATTTTTCCTATAAGAATAAATTCTCAACAGATAAAAGGTAGTACAGGCAACAGAAAGAATTGATTTCATAAAATTCATAGAAAAATAATCTAAATTTTTAAAATTGATAAATAATCTAAAACTTTCTCAACTTGTTAAACAATCTACGACATTCAACTTTACGTAAAATGTATCTCCATTTTATTTCCTTATTTTTCCTCGTACATCGAAAGGACAAAGTTATCCGGTTAAATAAGTCCTTAATGAGATGATTTAACATGAGGAAAAGAAGAAAATAATGAGAAAATTTATGTATTTAAAATTATGAGTTTAATATATTTGTTTAATATTTAATATCTGAATTAGGCTAAAAATTTATAATGTTTTTCACAGCAACAATAATAGTCAGTAGAAGACACAGCAAAATAAAAAAAAGTAAATGAAAAATAAATATATAAATAAATAGATAAATGAATTAGTTGATTCATTAAAGTAAAACTAACTAGATAAATAGATAAATAATTAAAAAGATAAATAAATAAACAAATAAGTAAATAAGTAAATAAATAAATAAATAAATAAATAAATAAATAAATAAATAAATAAATAAATAAATGGACATTTTGCCCAGCACGTTTCATTTTTGAAAAAACTAAAAATGGCTGCGAAAAAGAAACCACTCCACAAAAGTCAAGTCCATAAATTAAAAACTCCATCACATTACTACGCTTCAGCGAGAATCATTTCCATTCATAAACTGCAAATTGATGGGGCCTGTTGCTTTTAAAAAAAGTACCCTTTACAATTTTCGTTCGTGCAGGCGAAAGCTTCTGAAAATAACTGAGGCATCTTATAACACAGTACTGGAGTCAAACTGGTGGCGAACAATGCGAGTCCTGAATATGCATTGTATAGCTAAAGAGGTGCAATGGAGCATGTGATTTTGCAAGTTTGCATGACATGCAATGGACGATGATTCCGTCATGCATGTTGCATGAAAGGACTAAGGTACTAGAGATCTTAGGAAAAGGTGCAAAATGCAGCGAGTGATCATTTTAGCAGTAACCACAGCGGAATGATAAAATAAGAAAAACAAAACTGAAGAGATATGGTATTTGTTAGGGTTATATTCCTTCTGGAATTCATGCAAAGGAAATATGTTGGAACGAATACACTCACAGACACACACACATACACTTACACATATACATACATACATACATACATACATACATACATACATACATACATACATACATACATAATATATATATTATATATATATATATATCTATATCTATATATATATATATATATATATATATATATATATATATATATATATATATATATATATATATATATATATGTGTGTGTGTGTGTGTGTGTGTGTGTGTGTGTGTATACTGTACATGCGTACATACTGCTCATAAAACTGATGTTTAATTTCTATAATACTGGCTGATGAACTGTACATTCTAGCTAGCATTCTATTGACGTTGTTCCGCATTAGCAGTTAAAGTCTGTCACAGTGAACATTTGCCTTTATAAAAAACTTAGAGTGAATCATAAAAAACTGCATTATAAGGGGAAAAGCAGTAACACTTTTTATTCTCATATCTCATACTTTACCAAGCCTTTGGACATTAGTCACATTCAATACCAAGTTATTAGTTATTGTGAAACAATAGGTGAGTGCTTGAAAATATGACACAACTACAGCATATTTGTGATGAAATGCCGCTTGAAATTTACTTCTCTGCTTGTCAGTCTTCGTTCACTGTTTTCCTCTAGCATAATAAACAACGACAGTTGCAGTTTTACTGTCATTTATTTCCACAATAAGTCTGCCAATTCGAATCCAGAGTATTTTCCTTCTTTTGGAAGCCATACTACAGCCTTCGACCTAATGAAGATGACTGAATGGCCTAGTTACTGGTATTGGCAGTGACACTTATATTATTTATTTATTTATTTATTTTTTTGCCAAATACGAACATTAGTTTGATAAAAAAATATTTCATGTCCTACTTACTGATATTGGCAGTGACACTCTCATGATTTTCTTTTTTTGCCAAATACGAACATTATTTTAATAAAAAAAATATTTCATGGCCTAGTTACTGATATTGGCAGTGACACTCACATTACTGTTTTTTTTATTTTTTTTATTTTCCCAAATATTAACGTGAGTTTAATGAAAAAATATTGCATGGCCTAGTTACTGATATTGGAAGTGACACTCACATTACTGTTTTTTTTTTATTTTGCCAAATACGAACATGAGTTTAATAAAAAAAAATATATTTCCTCGTATGTTTTACTTCAGAATCAGGAAGGACAAGAACTACCAAGAAACCTATAGAATACAAAATGGCTCTTTGGCAACTCAAGTCACACGGAAAAGTATCAGAAAGTTTTCACAATACATCAGAGGACAATAAAATAATTCCCGACATAAAGCGTGTAA
This sequence comes from Macrobrachium rosenbergii, assembly GCF_040412425.1. Classification (NCBI taxonomy): domain Eukaryota; kingdom Metazoa; phylum Arthropoda; class Malacostraca; order Decapoda; family Palaemonidae; genus Macrobrachium; species Macrobrachium rosenbergii. Next base: position 36,175,768 of record NC_089762.1, on the reverse strand, counting down.
AAGAAAGTAAACTTGCTGTTGTTTTTATAGATATCTTTGAAAGACATTGACAGAAAGGGAACTGATTTCATGGCAAACAAACCATCTCACAACCATCAGAATTATATACCAAAGCATAGAATTAGAATTACTGTTTTGTTTGCTGACCTGGAGTTGACAGATACATCTGCTAAACTCTGAGCAAAATAAAATAAAATAAAATTGAAATGATTTCTCTGAAAAGACATTTTGCCTTGAAGGATGGTACTGGGGGTTATGAAACAATTTAATTTAAAGTGGGTTTAAAGATTTTTCTATTTACTTGAAAAAACTACTTTTATGGTATTATATGGCAATGCAACGCTCGATAGCCGAGTAAAACCCTGGAGGAATTTCCACGGTAAAAATGCAATTAACTAATGCTTTCTATTTTTCTTTTTATGTTATGAAGGAGCGTGGGGGGCGGGTTGGGGGCGGGGTTAAACGTGAGTAGGTGGATGGAGAAGATTGATATTGATTTATCCCTTTTATAAAAGACATGCAGCCTTTGAAATTTCGAAATGATCCCACATAAAGAGTTGAGCTTGTTTCCCATTTTCAAGGATATACGCGAGATATATAAATACAATCAAGCGTTGTGTATGTTTCCGCTCTCTTATAATGTTACACTACGCCGTAAACGGCTCAACAATTCCGAATTTTCCCGAAATAGCGAAATCAAATGGAGCATAACGCCATATTATTTCTATGGAGTCAAGATTGTATAACGGTCCTGATTTTATCTTTTATTTTCTCGATTACTGCTATGGATAGTGATGTGAATTTAAACAAGTGAAAAATGTGCCGAAGTTTCTTCGGCGCAATCGAGTTTTCTGTACAGTCGCTACAGCGTATAATCAAGGCCACCGAAAATAGATCTATCTTTCGGTAGTCTCGGCAGAATACTGTGTGTGTCGCGGCCCATGAAACTTTATCCAAGGCCCGGTGGTGGCCTATCCTATATCGTTGCCAGAAACACTTTAACCTTAAATAAAATAAAAACTACTAAGACTAGAGGGATGCAATTTGGTATGTTTGATGATTGGAGGGTGGATGATCAACATACCAATTTGCAGCTCTCTAGCCTCAGTAGTTTTTAAGGTCTGAAGACGGACAGAAAAAGTGCGGAAAGAAAAAAGTGCGGACAAAATAAAGTTCGGACAGACTGAAAAAGCCGGCACAATAATTTTCTTTTACACAAAACTAATAAAATGAGAGCATTTATTGATTGTCGAAGGAAATCTTGAAAGAAACTGAGCATTTTCAGATTATGGTGAATGACTGATTGTACGTTTCTCCTAGCTGCTTCTGCTTTTGACCTCTTTCTCCCAAACACTCTCCCAAAAAAAAAAAAAAATGTTTATAAATAAAGACAATATATATATATATATATATATATATATATATATATATATATATATATATATATATATATATATATATATACATACATATATATATATACATACATATATATATATATTCATCTCCAGGAGAGCGGAACGGAGATGCACTAATGAGTTGCCAGGAAGTAATTAAAAGCAACATTATACAGCCAGAATACTGAATAACGTTGAACCTAACTTACTGTAGATTCCCGTAATAATCATAGAGGCTTCGAGATAGGAACTTCCCGATTAGGGGTACGAGATGCCTTCCTCAGATATCTACCAATTAATATCGCTGAAATAGGAATTCACTCATCCACAAACAGCTTATATGAGCTTAGGAAACCGTTCTCAGAGAGCTTAGGCCTACATCGACTTAGTGACGGTTGATCACAGGATTTCTAGCTTTGAAGGCCTGTTACTGGTTCCGGGTTTCGAAAGTGGTATCGTTCTTTTAGCAAAATTGCAGTTTAATGGCTTTTACCATCTAAAAAATTGGCGTATTATTCAAGGATAGAGCATAAATTTCTCTCTCTCTCTCTCTCTCCCTCTCTTTCTCTCTCTCTCTCTCTCTCTCTCTCTCTCCCTACAGTTTCTTCTTCCTAAGCATTAAAGCCTCATGCTTCAAAAATGTTACATGTATTCATTCTTTTAAGCGGAAAACAATGCATCGACGTATCGTTCACGTCATCATCGACCATTTGGTCACATTTAAAATAGAAATATGTAATTATGCTCAGAGACTTTTTTTTTTTTTTTTTTTAAATTTAGCTTCTACTTCCAACTACTTCCCGCCAGTCAGGCAGATGCAACATCCATTCGACTTACGGATTGTCTCATCGACCCAATAAGAGTCAAAATAATAGACATCTATCGACGAATCGTCACGTGACTTTCGATTCGAAAGAAGAGAATTTAATTTCAAGAACTTATGAAACAAGTATCTTCGGCGCAATCGAGTTTTCTGTACAGCGTATAATGCTGTATGAAACTCTCGGCCACGGCCAGTGAAACTCTCATCCGCGGCCAGTGAAACTTTCAGCCACGACCCGGTGGTGGCCTGTGTTATTGGCGCCTATAGCGGTGCCAGACGCACGATCACGGCTAACTTTAACCTTCAATAAAATAAAAATCACTGAGGCTAGAGGGCTGCAATTTGGTATGTTTGATGATTGGAGTGTGGATGATCAACATACCAATTTGCAGCCCTCTAGCCTCAGTAGTTTTTAAGACCTGAGGGCGGACAGAAAAAGTGCGGACGGACGGACAAGTAACCATCTCAGTAGTTTTCTTTTACTGAAAACTGAAAAGTCAGTGGAAGTATAAGCAACAGAGTGACACTTGGAAAAAATAGATCAGCCACGTTCTTTGGGACAAGCCAATGAAATAACTAGTATATCTTCAAAGCCTTAAAAAAATCGAGCTAGAAACAGTTCAGGACAAATGCTTAGTCGTTCATTAGGCATGCAGGAACCTCATGGACCTTCAAAGCATAGCATATTGTTGAAGAAATAGGATTAGAGAGAGACACAGGACTAATATCAGGAGCATTGAATTCGCTTAGAGTCCTACTCGTTATACAACTTTCAGACTGTTTTGATAAATATTGTCTGTAAAAACTTTTCAATCCTTTTTATCATAATAAATGGGTCACATCAAAGTATGAGGAGTTCTAAGCTGCTCCTATTTTTTTGAGGTAGGTAAAATAAAATGGGTAGGGTGGTGTAATAGCAACCAATCTGGAGATTTATTGTTATTTGCATATTTGCCCTTGTTATGACAACTGATGTTATCAGGCTGCTTATCATCTTTGAAGCTGAGTTTCGGTCAAAATTCTTGTAATCAGCAGAGGAAATGTTATTTTTAAAGTAATTTGAAGCTTCACGATTATAAGAGCATTTGGTTATTAACAGCAATTTGGCACTGCATATCAGAAGTTCCATTGATGTATTTCTTTTTACATTTTGTTGTTTTTCAAAAACATTTTCACGAAATTGATATGACATTTCCTCATGCTTAAGAGCATCCGTTCATATCTCTCACCTCCCATATATATGTAAATGAGAGTGGGGGGAAAAAGCTAGGTCATTCCTCTCTCAAGTGGTATACGTAACACCTTTATATAAAAAAAATTGGAATAAATAACATCTCCGAGAAGGGAGTGGTTATTAAAAGAAGTGTGTGGGTGTGTGTGTGGGTCTGTGCGTGTGTGTGTGTATAATGAGTAAAAGCTATTGTGAACCATTATAGCTGCCTTCCAGGAATGATTGTTGACAACAACATACCATTTACCTTACGTCTGTGGGCGGGACACGGTGAGGGAAAGGGCTTTCGGAACCATAACACACTCTCAATAAGGCAATCAGCCGTGGGAGGCTTTTAATCCAACGCCACTGGTATCGGTATCTCGGTGATGTTGGACAAAGACACGGTGATGCTAAGATTGGCTAACTGATTTCATTCCGTAAATATTGTGATTTTATCTATTTCTATAAAAGCAACTAAGATCTATGATATACATTACTATGTTTGCTGAATATTTACGGTTTATCGTATATGATTAAAACTATATACATTGATATATATTTTGTTTATTAAACCGCTTGGTAATTTTCTGTACCATGCAATACGATACCTCATGTGGAATTCAAATAAACGTAGCATAAGTAATGTTATTCTCATTACGTCCACGTGTCGAGTTACAATACTGGTCTCATTTTAATTTTAGTGCCTTTGCGTTTTCTGTGTGTAAATTTGATAGCAGGCGGAAGTCAAATAAAATATTTATATATCTAACAACTTTTTAAGACGAATACCTTTACGAAAAAGGTTAATGGCTAAAGTTCAGGCGCCAAGGTCAAATATCTGTTATTCTGTCTATCTGAGTCCCAAGATTATATTTTTTTACACTTGGTGAAACGCTCACTTAATGACCTCAAGTTAAGTATACCTTAGTTTTACCAGACCACTGAGCTGATTAACAGCTCTCCTAGGGCTGGCCCGAAGGATTAGACTTATTTAACGTGGCTAAGAACCAACTGGTTACTTAGCAACGGGACCTACAGCTTATTGTGGAATCCGGACCACATTATAGCGAGAAATGAACTTCTATCACCAGAAATAAATTCCTCTAACTCTTCATTAGCCGGGCGGAGAGGCGAACTCGGGCCTAGCGAGTTTCCAGGCCACAACTCTACCGACTCTCCCAACGAAGAGCTCTTAATGACCTCAAGATGTTGACATTTGGAAATGATTAAAGGTCAAATGTCAAGGTCAGTTCATATTGGAAGTTTAAGGTCTTCATAACTTGTCATAAATCTGTGGCAATCTTTTTATGTATATAAATGTTAGAGTTAAAATGCTAGGTTAATTTCCTGCTATTTGAGTTCACTTGGTTTGATTTTTAAACGTAAAAGATCTAAGACACAGGTCTTTGGAGGTTTCAAAGCTTCATTGATACTAAATATTTTGATATCCTTTTCAAATTTTTAAAATTACATTTACAATTGTCCTAATAACTATATTTAAAAAAATTAATCTTCAAAAGTTAAAGTTGCACACATTCAATATTTTAAATACTCCAGAGCATTAATATATTTGTGGTATCCTTCCCCACAGAATAATGATAATGATTATTGCCGAAAGATTAATTATGACGCGAAAAATGAAACTGCACAGTCGTCAGAATGATCATAGACTGAGACATTTTTCAAAACTCGCCTGACGATAGCAGTAGTTTCCGCCTGTTAGTCCCAAATGTTTAGATGTCGCCAGATAATCAAATAATATCAATAATTTTCCCTTTAGTAGTCCCAGATATTATTTAAAAATCGGCAACGATAATCGCCTTTTGATATTCTCAAATATTACCTAAAAATCGCAAAATAATAACAACAGTTTTGTCTAGATATCCTCAATATTACCAAAAAATTCCAATATAATAAAAGTAATCTCGTTTTGATAGTCCACAATACTATTTAACAATCTCCAGATAACAATAAAAAAAATCGTTTTGAGAATCCCAAAACATCATTCAAGAAGAACCAAATATACTAACAATAATTTCGTTTCGACAAACACAGATATATTAAGTAAAAATGAAATATCTAAAACCCACCCGTGTTCGAGCCGGAAAAGAGGAGAGAAGGAAAAGAAAGAGTCGCAGAGGCAACGAACTGAGGCAAAACACAACCGTGAAACAGAATATCAAATATTGGCTCTGCAGTTTTCCCTTCCTCGTATCTTTTCAGTTCGTCCTTGAGGACGTCGAGGAACGATTTCCAGACGGGATTTTCGACCATCCCGTTGATTGTTACCTGAGCGAAAATCGCCTTTCATATTTATTAATTCAAATTCGTCTCTCTTTTTTTTTCTCGTTAATATTTTTTCCTTCTCAGTTTCCCTTACCTGAAATTTAATTCCGTGACCCATTTTTTTTTATTCTTCTTCTCTGTTTCTCGTTGGCCTTCTTTCCCTTCTAGTGTTTGGTTTTCATATGTGCTTTATCCTTTTCTGACCATTCTTTCGTTATTTCTTCCGCTTTTCTTTGTTGGACAGAAGTGACCTCGATAACTAAACGTTTCAAGACGTGTTGGAGCGACAAAAAATATAATAAACTCTTTTACATTTTTAGAATGATAGAAATGTATGTCAGGGGAAATAAAGCCTTTCTGTAATTTTCGTGTTAATGACTAGTTCTTAGAAACACTTTATTGCCTTAAATAAATGCAATACTAACACAATTAACATGACGTATGGCTTGAGACTCCTGAAATAAAATCATTCATACTTGTAATTAAGACACAGTGTCACTAATATGTTTACCAGCAAAGAAACAGTAGGGAGAAACTTGCAAGCAATGTTGTGAAAAAAAAAGATAGAATGTTTAATGTCATTAAATTACAGGTTGAATATTTAGGAAAAAAGAGTTTCAACTTTAATAATATAGAAAGAGGTTAACTGAATTAAGAATTGATATGGAATCGAGAAATATTGAATCATGTCTAGTAATTCAATAATGCATCTATGATATAGAGCTATAAAGTCAAATTCACTATTATTTTGGTAAAATAGATTATTAAAAATTATTACAAGTACAGAAAAGTATGCAAAATAATTGTGGAAAATTTTAAATCACCGTAATATCACGACAATAAAAACATTTGTCGAAAATTCATGGGAAATATGGTACTAAATCCGATGAGGAGAGAGAGAGAGAGAGAGAGAGAGAGAGAGAGAGAGAGAGAGAGAGAGAGAGAGAGAGAGAGAGAGAGAGAGAATAACTAGCCTGTTTTCATCTTATTTTATTTGATAAATTAAAAGTTTCGTCTTCAGTATATTCTACAAATACCAAAAACTCTGATCTTCAATATGCTCTACAAATGTCATTAGCAATCAGTAAAGCAAAAAGGAAAATGAGAGAAATATCTCCGATATATGCTTGTTGCGAGTTCCGCCTCGTGTTCAATTGCCAGATTTTGCCGGTTTGATGTCGGATATTGTTTCGGAGTTTCCAAATTCCCTAACAAAGCAAATTGTTCGAACGCATTTTTCTTCTCACTCCGTTTTTGAAAGATGAGTCATTCGAGACTATCCGTTCTCCTTCACAAGGATTTGGTTATATTTAGATGGTGAACGTAACCATCATTTATGTAATTACGCAATCTTACAAATAATAATTGTTATAAATGTTTTGGCTTGGCTGGAAAGAGTAAATTTGACAAAACTAAGCAATTTATCTTTTTAGAATATTCTTGACAGCAAGAAAATGATATTCAATAAATCCTGATGGTATCCAATTTAATCCTACAGTTGGTTATTGAGCAATTTTTCCCGCAGGTGGAACGCAGCAGCTCCTTACCCAATTTTTCTTCGCATTTTTCTGGAGAGCTTCGTATTTTTCAATTGTTTTCAAGGAGGTCGTATTCTTTTCATAAAAAAGCATTAATTATATTAAACTCTTGACACCAAGTTGCTCTTCACATTTTACTGTAGAGCTTTGTGCAATTTCAGTTGTTTTCAAGGAGGTTTTATGTAGATAAAGAAATATTGATTATATTGATTCCTCGAATATATTCAGGGCTTTGAATTATATACTGAAACAGCAATTTATTTTAGAGATTTTAGATACAAGTACACGTGATTATGGCTTTAAATGAGGGAGCTACTGTGTTAACAAATAGTAGCATTCCTTTATTGATAATTTTCGTGATGTAAAAAAAAAATTGGAGACTTAGCAAGTTTCACGTAAAGCCTTGTCGTTAATAACTGAAAGATACTGGAAGTTACGAAGCCAGCTCATTATTAATGTAAATATACTAAGATCCCGATAATGGAAGCTTCCCTCTCCCTTTTGAAGGATTATCTCCTCTCGAAGGATGCTTTAGTTTTTAATGGCCAGGCAGCCCTCAGCCCTTCTGCAGCGACTTTGATATCCTTGACTGAGAGGCCCTTGACTGTCGAGTGTCCAAGTCTTGGGGACTTGAGAGCGCTTTTCTCCTCCGATAGCCGGGATGAGGATGGTAATCATCTCTCTCGAGGGTTTATGATAAGATGTTTAGGTTTGTTGATGAGGCTCGTTTTCTCGAAAGTGTGCCGTGATGTTGATTCATTTATTTCTCCCCATATTTTGAAATAATTTTGTAAATTAAAACGTCGAATAACTGATTAGGTATCTGAGAAATGAATGAAGGATTTGTTGACAAACTTTTAAAAGTTTCAGCTTTGTTATTTGAAATTGCTTAAAGCAAATTGTATAATTCGGGCGTTAATAGCAAAATTGATATTGCAACGTCTGTAAACAAATAATAGCCAATAAATTATTGTTAATCGGTAAAGCAATAAGAAAATAATGGACGACACGGGTATTCGTGAAGTTTAAAGACGAAAGAGAAACTGATGATTCATTACGGATCATTAACCATTCAATTAAAATTCTTTCCAAAAGAAAACTTTATAGGCAAGTCATGATTCGATATGTAGAGAGAGAGAGAGAGAGAGAGAGAGAGAGAGAGAGAGAGAGAGAGAGAGAGAGAGAGACCCTTAAAGAATAATTCTAGAAAGGAAGATTAGTTCAAGCAATGAGCTGAAACCAAGGACGCCCACGAAACCGAACATCCATTACTGACAGAGTAGTTTTCCGCACGCGTAAATGTTTTAACGAAAGAAATTTCTCTTCCTTCCCGTACAAATAATTCAGGGTATTTTCTGAAGTGAGTCCGCGGATGCCAGTTTTTATGCCAACCATCTGAGAATGCCCCTTTTAGATTAATGCCTCGTTTACGCAAATGATTTCGCTTTATATCTCCCAGGTCCTTAAACTATCTGAAATTTAAGTTTATGGCTCTTCTCCATGTCGTTGTTCTTCCTTTCTCTGTATCTGCATTTGCATTTTGCAAATGACTGCTTTCTTTTTTCTTTGTGCTATTTTCCCCCAACGGAATTCGCTATTTTCTCTGTCTGTTCATCTTCCTGCATTCTTTTCCCTTATGCTATTTCTCCCCACGGGATTCGCTATTTTTTGTCTATTATTTTATGCATAATAATTAATTCTACTCTTCGTTTTATTACATTTCTTCTTTTCATTTTTTTCATGTTTGTACGCATTCTAGAGGGACAAAGGTTTACCTATGGAAATATTCCTAGTAATCAAACTATTGAAATTGGACAGATTGATATCTGCTGACAATAGGGCATTAACCCTCAAAACTCATACATTTTGAGAGAAAATTGTCTGCAACTTATTTTTTTGTTTTTGTTTTTGGTTGACCTGTGTTTATTTATTTATTTCCAATTCATCCTCCTATTGGATTGTCAGTACCTATGTTAATAAATAATATCAAAGCTTTAATAATAATAATAATAATAATAATAATAATAATAATAATAATAATAATAATAATAATAATAATAATAATAATAATAATAGTGACGAACAGGAGAATTTATCATTTCCATTGACAAATATCATCTCAACCTTCTCTGTATTCACAATCATGTTCTTGGATGAAAAAAAAAAATCTATCAATAAAGAAAATGTAGTGCAGTAATACTGGAAATCTATTCAGGCCTGGCTTTTTATTTTCCATGAAAAGCAGATTCAGCTCATTAGGTCTTTGTATCATATGAAGCTTTGCGTAAACCCGAAAATGTTCGAGTGAAATTTCACTCACGTTCATATGTTTCGCCTCAGTAAGTGATCTTTTGCGTTTGTGAGTCAGTTTTACCTGTTCTAGAATTCACTTCATTTCAGTTAAAACTGTTCAAGTACACATGGCTTCAAATCATCTATCACGCATTTGCAGTGAGCATCTCTCTCTCTCTCTCTCTCTCTCTCTCTCTCTCCTTCCCCGTCTCTCTATTTCTCTCTCATTCTCTTTCTCTTTCTCTCTCTCTTGCTTCCTTCCTCCTTCCTGCATTACCCTCTCTCTCTCTCTCTCTCTCTCTCCCACCATTACCCTCTCTTTCCTTCCCTCCCTTCTTCCCTTCCCCCCTCTCTTTCCTTCCCTCCCTTCCTCCTTCCCTCATCTTCTTCCTGCCCCCTCCCCTCTCTCTCTCTCTCTCTCTCTCTCTCTCTCTCTCTCTCTCTCTCTCTCTCTCTGTCTGTTGAGCAGGAAGGATACCTAACTTTAGCAGTGTTAATGATCCGGGCCAAGCTTCCTGTCCAAATATTTGGCCTCAGGAGAAAAGAGATACGAACATTCTCCTCTTTTGAGAAAAATCATGAAATAGCTAAAACTGCTTCAATGTTGCCTGGGTGTTTTTTTATTTTGTTCAAACTCTTTAAGAAATGTTTTACTCGTTATCTAGGTAATCTGAATTTGAGTAAAGATTAAAGCAAAATGAAATAGTCAACAGTAGCCATTAATAGTTGATGTGAACAGCAGTTCAATGAATATTAACTGTAAACTGTCAAAAACTGTCAAAAATGTTCAAACTCGATTTCTTGACTCTTTGTCTCTATTTTAATTGCTTTAATTTGGAAAATAGTCATGACAAGGAACAGTAAACAAATCAATAAAAACTAACCTATATACAATCCGCCAAAGAAAATATTTTAGTAATACAGTTCTATTCACCGCATTGAAGCATCCCAGGAACTGGAAGATTCCTTAAAAAATTAATATTTTAATAAAAATATCAAAATGAAGTATATCTGATCCGAAAGATAAGCGTTTTCCCAGATAGTGGAACTCCACAAAAGGAAAGGTGAACAACGCAGGTAAGATAAGATAAAATATTTTCCTTTTATATAAATATTACTTTAATAACTTTATTCACAAACATCATTCCCAAGAGAATGAGTAAGGGATTAACACTTGGAAACACTTCAGCATATGAGATAATTTTTTTTATTCAGTAACTAATTATTGATTATGATAACTAATTGTTAGCATTCATAATTTCCAATTATTCATATCTTGGTTTATGATTTCAGCATTCTTAATTTTGAACTAATTGTTACTGTGATAACTAATTGTTATTATTCGTACTTTCTAATTATTGATATGGTTTATGGTTTCAGTATTCTTAATTTTGTGCTAATTATTTACCACAATAACTAATTATTGTTCATACTTTCCAGTTATTCACATCATGGTTTATATTTTCAGAATTCTTAATTTTGAACTAATTGTTTACTATAACTAATCGTTATTATCCATACTTTCCAGTTATTAATATTATGGCTTATATTTCTAGTATTCTTAACTTTGAAACTAATTAATACTAAGATAACTAATTATTGTTCATACTTTCCAGTTATTCATATCATGGTTTATATTTTCAGTGTTCTTAATTTTTAACCAATTATTTCCCATGATAACCAATTGTTTTTATTCATACTTTCCGAGAGGAAAACGAAATTCATATTCATAAAAAGATAATCATAAGTTACTGTAAGTGACGTCATCACGAACGAAAATTAAATCGTAAGTATATACTGTAAATGAAGAGAAAAAGTGGGCAAAAATTTATACATAAATAATCAGACAAAGCTAAAAATAAAATCCTAAGGAATATAAAGAAACAAGTAGAAAAAGCGCAGAAGTTTCTTCGGCGCAATCGAGTTTCCAGTACAGCGTATAGTGCTGTATGAAACTTTCAGCCACGGCCCATGAAATTCTTAGCCGCGGCCAATGAAACTCAGCCACATCCCGGTGGTGGCCTGTGTTGCTGGTACCTATAGCGGTGCCAGAAGCACGATTATGGCTAACTTTAACCTCAAATAAAATAAAAACTAGTGAGGCTAGAGGGCTGCAATTTGGTATGTTCGATGATTGGAGGGCGGATGATCAACATACCAGTTTGCAGCCCTCTAGCCTCAGTAGTTTTCAAGACCTGAGGGCAACAGTTTGCAGCCCTCTAGCCTCAGTAGTTTTCAAGACCTGAGGGCGGACAGAAAAAGTGCGGACGGACAGACAAAGCCGGCACAATAGTTTTCTTTTACAGAAAACTAAAAAGTACACAAAAATTCAGAAATGAATAAATAAACCAAACCAAGGAAGGAAAAAATGTAACTACTATTGCTTCCTGCGAGGCTTATACTGTCTCTCAGTTCTCGTACCAGGAGAAACTAATATATTAGTTTTTTGATTCTCTGGATTAACAAAGATTCCGCTTTAATTTCTGGCACGAGCGGTCTCAAGGCTTCATCTTACGTTACTGAGCAGGATGGTCTGCATAATTGATTGTCTGGGAGAGTTCACCGGACTAGGAGATTTCAGTCATCGTGATTATAGGACTTACTGGATTATTATTCGGTTTGGTTGTACTTTAGCAACCCCGTAGGGGGCGGGTAGTGCAGTCAGTGCACCTCATGCGGTGCACTGTAGGCATTACTAAAGGTTCTTTGCAGCGTCGGTTTACTTGTACTTAAGCAACCCCGTACGAGGATAGTGCCGTCAGTGCACCTCATGCGGTGCACTGTAGGCATTGCTAAAGGTTCTTTGCAGCGTGCCTTCGGCCTCTAGCTGCGATCTCTTTCGTTCCTTTTACTGTACCTTCTTTCATATTCACTTTCTTCCATTTTACTTTCTTTAACGCTCTCCTAACAGTCGATTCATAGTGCAACTGCGAGGTTTTCTTCCTGTTACACCTTTCAAACCTTTTACCGTCAATTTCCGTTTCAGCTCTAAATGACCTTATAGGTCACAGTGCTTGGCCTTTGGCGTAAATTCTGTACTCAACTATTCAACTATACTTTAGCCAGCCAGGAAGCCTCAACTATAATGATAATAATAATCCTTATTGTTTCCTCTTCTCTTTAAACTGTTGGTGTATGGATAATATCCAGCAGAAGATTGTCATATTTATCCTATTCAGAAATTTAGTTCTTATAAAGAAATGGTTGGGCGAAGTTTAGAACTGTCATTATTACTTAGAAAGGCAATTTCATAGTTACCCAAATGCTTTCAGACATTTATACTCACACATAGCAGGTTGTTCAAGTTCACTAAAAACTATTCTGGCGGAATTATCTGGCGAGTGCATACCTCTACCAGTGATAACACCTGTGAATTCATAATTTGATTTTACCCGTAGACGTATACGAATGTAGATTTAGTTTGAGTTTTAACAAAATATTACAAGAATGAATGGACGGGTTTTGATGAAATTTGGTAGAACCATTGAATGGGTGCATTACTACGTAATTGTTCTTTGGGGAGGATATCGTTGAAGGCCTAAGGGGTTATTTGTAGCGAAGATCTCCCAAATCTTCATCGATATTCACAACGAGTTATCCGCTTGGAGGAAGTCCCAGTGGAATACTTTCGAATTTCAATCAAGTCCGTGCTTTGGTTTTCAGGTAATCCTGTTAGCAAATTGCCTGACAACTTTCTTGGCGGGAGTGAAAGTCGCGTAGACAGTTTGAGAGAGAGAGAGAGAGAGAGAGAGAGAGAGAGAGAGAGAGAGAGAGAGAGAGAGAGAGAAAGTTAAGTATATCTTAGTTTAACCAGACCACTGAGCTGATTAACAGCTCTCCTAGGGCTGGCCCGAAGGATTAGACTTATTTTATATGGCTAAGAACCAGCTGGTTACCTAGCAACGCGACGTACTGCTTATCGTGGAATCCGAACCACATTATGACGAGAAATGAATTTCTATCACCAGAAATAAATTCCTCTAATTCTTCATTGGCCGGTCGGAGAGAGAGAGAGAGAGAGAGAGAGAGAGAGAGAGAGAGAGAGAGAAGAGAGAGAGAGAGAGGTTTATGTAGTAACTTAGGGCGCATAATCCCAGCTCACATTGTGAGGTCCTACTGGGGTTACTGTCACATATCGACTCCTGAAATACCTTTGTCCGACTTATTTGAGAAAGGTTTTCCGTTTTCGTTATTTTCCGCTGTAACGTCGTTACAAAGAATCGTCTCCTTTTATACCTGTTCACAGTAAAAAAAAATGATTAATTTTTCATTAGCCACTAGTCAAACATCAGTAGTCACTGTGATATTCTCTCTCACGAACGCTGAAAAAACATTTCTGTAACATGGCCCATTATGTCAAACAATAATTTTATTATACATTCCCGACCCCAAAAATCAATATTCACTATGTTTTTTTTATGTAAAATATCAACTTGCTCCATTAAATCTCTTCATAAAAACACTATTCCCCGACAATAGCACAAAAACAAACACCAATTGAAACAGCTGCAAGGGGCGTTCAATAAGTAATGCAACATAATTTTTGTCTCTCGTTCAAGAAATTTCAAATTTTGTGTGTGACACCTTTCACCATTTCCTCATTATGTCACGTATTTTCATTAATTTCCTACAGACGACTGCAGTACAATCAGCTATCAAGTGGGCATCTGTGACTGAGGTACATTCCAAACAAAGAGCTAGGATAGAATTCCTTTTGGCAGAAATATTCTCAGATGATTGCAGAATGCCTACAGAGAACTGGCAATGGATAAAAGCGCTATGAATCATAGGGCGAAGCGTCTATCATCAGAAGGAGGACAAGGAATTCTGTCTGATTTCCCGCGCCCTGGCCGACAGCACGCAACTGTGACGCCTGCAATGGTGGAACGTGAGGATCAACCCAGCGGGCACAAACTTTTGATTAGCCTAAGTTGTGGACAGTTGTTTCGGCACTGCCGACAGAGGTGTCAAGTTGAGAGCGAGTTATTTGATTGTGATTCCCCGAACACCTCGAATAACGGTGTCCGCACATTCCACAGATGTGCGCAGCCAGCCAGGGCGCAAGCGCTCAGACAGGCTTCCTTGTCCTTCTTCTGATGACAGGAGCTTTGCCCGATGATTCACAGTGCTTTTATTCACTGCCAGGTCTCTGTAGACATTCTGCAATCTCCTGTGAATATTTGTGACGGTCTTTCTTTTCCCGCCGAAATAAAATTCTATCACTGCTCTTTGTTTGGAACGTACCTCAGTCATAGACGCCTTTTTGATAGCTGATAATACTGCCGCCGTCAATAGGAAATTAATAAAAAAAAAAAAAAAAATACGGGACATAATGCGGGAGTGGTTAAGAATGTCGCACAAAAAATGTAACATTTTTTGAAAGTTGGCCGAAAAAAAAAAATGATCTTGCATTACTTATTGAACACCCCTCGTATATTAGATAACTAATCCCTTTTATTACAGGCCTCACGATCTTAAAAAATCTATACCGAAACAATCTGGGACCCCCAAGGGTTTTCGGGGTCGTTATCTAGGACTATATTTCTTGGGGGGTCATTATCTATATGATATTTACAGTCTTTTGTTTATATTTTTACGGTAATCGCCAACGGGTTTGTACTAAACACGCCGCAAAGGTGGATACATAACTGGTTAAAACCCGTGGGGTCACTATCTAGGAAAGATCTACAATCGGAAATGATTTAAAAAGTTCAGAAATTGCCGTTGAATATCGTTCTGAGTCCTGATTAAGTCTCGTTCCGTTCTCGAGACAAATGATGTCGCTTCTGCTTCGTCAGTTCACAGCTTCTTGATTTTGCCTAAAACGTGACTATCTTCTTTCCTGAGGTTGATACAACTGACTGGACTTCTCGAACATGGAAGGTGTTTTGAAGGTATTTCAAGAGAAATGTGTGTGTGTATATATATATATATATATATATATATATATATATATATATATATATATATATATATATATATATATATGTATATATATAAATACATACATACATACATACATACATTCATATATATATATACATATATACTTACATATATCCACACATACACACACACACACACACACACACACACACATATATATATATATATATATATATATATATATATATATATATATATATATATATATATATATATATATATAATGAAATTCATTCATGTGGTAATATGGCTGATGCACCATAAATTGAAAGATTGATAGAAGTATTTTGATAATTTTTTTTACGTTGAGAGACTGAGAGGTAGTAATCTAGTGAAATTTGCACAATGCAAATGTTTTGGGATGAGAATGAGGACAGCCGTGAAATAACTGGATATATTTTTGAACCACAGGAAAGGAGGGCATTAATATTCACGAAGGACGAGAGTAAATGCAAAGTAAAGGGAGTGGTCCAGTATGATTGGGTTTGCAGATTCACCCCTGATGAACCTTTTGAACCTTTGTGAAGCACGTGAAGATGTGAAGGACTTCAGATATATCATCTTTATCTTAATAGATCCAAGATGCTGGCAAACAATAAATAGAACGAGTAGCTGCAATGAATATTTTGAATAAACTAAAATATGCTTGATGGCATATTGTCCGATCGACCTTGTATGCAAAAATTTGTACTAAGAAATCGTACTATTTTCAGTATTTATAACTATCAAAAATGATTACATAATCGCCTCAGGAAGCCTTTTCTCGCAACTTTGAATCTAAGTAATCTCACAGCACTTAAAGAATCTTACGTCATCATGATATTTAAAGCAAAAAGCGAGCGAGTTCTCATTCTTTCTCTCTAGGCCGATTACGTAAGATCCGGTACGAGAAACTTCTTCAGCTATTACGGCTAAGCAGCAGAAACCCTCGTCTGTAATAATCCCGGATATGAGACGCATATTTCCCTTCTTTTGTTGTGGAGCAAAACTTCATCGAGACAAAAAAAAAAAGTAATTTTAAATCCTTCCTCGTTTACCGCTCAAGATTCAGTATTAATACGCTGATTCGGTTTTCAAAAACCTCCATCATGAAATTTAAGATTATTATTGCTAGTATATAGCGTAGGATGGATGTTCCTTCATGTAGAATGCGTAGTCTAACGAGTAGGATATAGAGTAGAAGGATTATTTATTTTTTTATTAACTTCTTTCTTAGAATTTTCTTCAAGAAGAACGGTTCTCGAGAACGAAGGAAACCTTCCCTGGGTTAAGATACCCACCGACTTGGTCCCAAAAAGTAATAAAAAAATAAGGGAATTTTACTACCAAAAGAGCATGTTTACTTAACTGTTTGAAAAAAGAAAACATGGCAGTATGGAGCTGTAACCTGTAGTACGCCTTAGGCAGTATTCTTGTTCCAGTACTTTTTTTTGTATTATACATCTGAGATATGAGATCTGGCCTTGAAGCAAATTTATTGCTTACTTTTGAAAAATGGGAGCTACTAATTCTTCTTATCTTTTTATAGAAGAGAGATGGATATACATATTTTGTCTCATATTACTAAGTTTTAGTTAAGACATTTGATCTTGTTTCGTTAGACTATATTACGAAAGCAAGGGTTTTTGTTTAAACCACAAAAGGTACATATGAAAATCCGTGTCGTGAAAAAAGACATATTTAGTAAAAGTAAAATAAAGAAATACAACAATGATTACAATAATAAACATCCATGAGACTAGGTATAGGTCCTGACCGGTTTCGACAGTATTTCTAAGTCATGAGATACACACAAATACACAGTGATAGAAAACACGATATATATATATATATATATATATATATATATATATATATATATATATGATTTCTATCACTGTGTATATTATGTATTTCTATGACTTGTATAAATATATATATATATATATATATATATATATATATATATATATATATATATATATATATATATATATATATATATATATATATATATATATATATATATATATATATATATATATATATATACTTACAGGACAGTACCGACAAACATACCAACCGTTGTAGACGAACCTCCACAACTGACAGGTGTCATACTTTTTCCATACATATATATTACTTCACATAAAATTGAATCAATTTAAGAATTCTCTCCCGAACTCTATCAATATATCTTCTCCTTCCTTCTTCCTACATATCACATTAGTCCCTGGCTTTACCTTTCTCTTCCCTCTTCTTCTTCCCCTCTGGCACCTTTCTCTTCCCCTCTTCTTCTTCTTCTTCTCCTCTGGCACCTTCTCTTCTTCTTCTTCTTCTTCTTCTTCTATGGCACCTCTCTCTTCTCCTTCCTCTTCTTCTTCTTCTCCTCTGGCACCTTTCTCTTCTTCTTCTTCTTCTTCTTCTTCTTCTTCTTCTTCTCCTCTGGCACCTTTCTCTTCTTCTTCTTCTTCTTCTCTGGCACCTTTCTCTTCTCCTTCCTCTTCTTCTTCTTCTTCTTCCTTCCCTTCCTCTGGCACCCTGGTCTCCTTCTCCTGCTCTGGCCGAAACTTTCTTAATCTCTTAAGAAGATTCCCTTCCTCTCCCGCGCGGCATCAAGGCGTTCTCGAGTAGTTCCCGGCATTGAGATGCAAATTTGTCCGTTTGTAACCTCGGCCACAATGCCCTGGCACGTCTCTAGGTATCGTGACACGAAAGCGAGAGACAAGGACTGATTTCTTGACTCTCTGAGACGCAAAATAGAAACGGGAACGGAAAGAATCATGGGAGAAAGTAAACAGATACTTTAGGTGTATGTTTGAATGGTTATGAATATGCGTAACTCAGTGTAAACGTATATATACGGTTTGTGTGTTTGGGGCGTGTATATTACGTCATGGATGGGTATGGATATGTATAATTCAGTGTAAACGTGTACATATAAGTATGAACGTTGAGTCTTCAATACATTTAGGCATCTGGAGAGAAGCATGAACGGATGCTGAGATAGAATTCGGGCTAAGTTAGATGGCGTTTCTATTCAAGAGTCAAGATGGAAGGGAACATAGGATGTAGTGTGTTTGCTTATTCACTTATTTATTTATTTATTTATTTTTCTCCTTTTTCTAGAAGACAGGAGTGAGAGTGGAGAGTAAGGAGTGTATAGTTTGTATTAGAAAACTAGTAAGTCTAAAAGAGCTTAGACGCATTACGGAATGGCTGTAAGTGCTCAAAGTGTTATGTCATGAATTACAGTACTGTCATTTTCCTAAGAAGAGCGGAAAGTATAAGAGCAATCACAATGAGAAATTTTGCACAAAAGTTACCCCAGGTAGTAAAATGTAGAATGTTTATGTTTATAGGACGAGAAACGTGCAAGTGTCATGTGAATGTCAAGTTACAGCTTTAACTAAATGGCGTAGAAAAATTTCAGAAACTGGTGAAGAAGCATGAAAATTACGAGAGATTTAAAATATCAACAGAACATTCAGGCAATGAAAACTAAACTTAAATTGGCAAGATAAAGTCGTATTCCTTTCTATGCTACGAAAAAAGTTTTGATTTTCAAACCGCTTTAATTGTTTTCGAGAAAGCAAATGTATAATCTTAGACTCTGATGAAGTAAATTTGTTGCATGAATAAATATAATAACGAAGAGGAACGTCTAACTTAGTGAATTACACATAGTGCAGAGAGAGAGAGAGAGAGAGAGAGAGAGAGAGAGAGAGAGAGGGGGGGCGAGAGAGGAAGGTCATTCAACTCTCTCTCTGATCTATTTTCTCTCAAATTAAGGACAGCGCAGATTGGGTAATGTCAGGACTCACCGAATTGTATGTGTTCTACCCTGCCTCTCCGAGTCTCTGCAATTCATAACATTTCATTAATGTCGATTTCCCTTCCCTATCCTCTGTTAAAAGAGGATTTGTACCACTCTTTCCTGTCGTTTGTGCCTTTCGGTTCGAAATTACAAAATGATCTCTCCGGCACCCGAAATCTAGGTTTAAAATGATATCACCCGTCAAAATAATTCTCCTCTTTTACGTTTTCAGACTTTACAAAATATCGCAATAAATATTTGTGTGTGAGTGTATTTTTTTTTTTTTTACCGAGGTCAAGCAACTTTTAAAAACAACGACCCCTTTTTCTCGTTCTCTATAGGGACGGGAAGCTTAGCTCTTACTAATTGCGAAACTGAGGGTATTAAAAGTAGCGTCCGAATTCCTCCTGACGTTGAATGGCCGAAACCGCACCAATTACGAATTTTTCTGAATGATTCCCAAATGGACAGAGGCCAAGTTTTCACGGACGTCGGGAGACTCTGGGTGCAATTTGGGTTGGGGTAATTAATTAATTAGGTAATTAGGCAGCAATTTGCGCTCTCATCGCCCTGAGAATTTACTGAAGCTTTCGAACTTTTATACGAATCACCTTCTGATGATAACTGATGATCACTTTACCTGGGTGGCTCAGATTTGGGAGAGTGACTAACCAGGTCAACTTCATTACTAAAAAGGTTAGAGAGAAATAAAATATTGTAAATAAAATTATAGCAGCTTATTTAGCCAGCAAGCTAAACATAAGAATAAATAACTGGACATATGACCAAACACGATGGTCGGTGCCCGATTAGGTGAATGGGTATTTCTATTTGTATTTGTTTCTAATAATATTTTTGAGAGAGAGAGAGAGAGAGAGAGAGAGAGAGAGAGAGAGAGAGAGAGACTGCATGTAATGAATGTATTTCTGAACGGTTTCTGCATTAGAGAATAAAAGTGGGACTATCACAGTAGACTGAAGCCCTCAAATGATATGATTTATTTCAGTGTGTGTGTGCGTGTGTGTGTGTGTGTGTGTGTGTATGTGTGTGTGTAATTTACACACAGACACATTGAGATTGGAAGCTAGATACTTCATAAAAAAAAGTAAAAAATACGCCGAAGTTTCTTCGGCGCAATCGAGTTTTTTGTACAGCCGCTACAGCTTATAATCAAGGCCACCGAAAATAGATCTATCTTTCGGTGGTCTCGCTATAATGCTGTATGAGCCGCGGCCCATGAAACTTTAACCACTGCCTGGTGGTGGGATACCCTATATCGTTGCCAGACGCACGATTATGGCTAACTTTAACCTTAAATAAAATAAAAACTACTGAGGCTAGAAGGGTGCAATTTGGTATGTTTGATGATCGGAGGGTGGGTGATCAACATATCAATTTGCAGCCCTCTAGCCTCAGTGGTTTTCAAGATCTGAGGGCGGACAGAAAAGTGCGAGCAGAAAAAAGTGCGGACAGAATGAAGTGCAGACGGACAAACAAAGCCGGCACAATAGTTTTCTTTTTCAGAAAAGTAAAATGTGATGTGAATTTTTACTACAAACGACTGGAGCTCATTTAAAAAATCCAGGACTCAGTCTTACCGTCCATTACAATTTGGAATTAAAACGGCCAATGGCTTCATTCATTTGAATTTCTTAATAAAAACTGAGTTTTTGTGAAGTTTCTCACTTTTTTTCCCAACCAATTTCTGTCTCTCCTCTGAGATTTGGTCCGGAATCTCATCTTTTTATCTTCTCTGCGTCTCCTTTTATCCTGGAGGAGTGTGTCGTTCTTCCTTCTTCCTTCTTACGTCGTCCTTTGTCCATTTTTCTTTCTTTCTGTTGCCGTTTCCTTCCTCTTTCTTCTTTCTTCCTTTTTCCTGTATTATTCTTTTTCCTGTTAACTTTTTTTTCGCTCATCCTTCTTTCTTTTTCCTTCTTCTTTTTCCTCTTTCCTTCTTCCTTCTACTTTCTTTGTCCTTCATTCTTTTTCTTCCTTCTACATCCCTCTACCTTCTTCCTCCCTCTTTCGTCATTCTTTCTCCTTCCTCCTTCCTGCTTCTCTTCTCCTTTCTTCCTTTTTGCTTCTTTCTTCTTTCTCCCGCCTTCCTTTTTGCCTTTTCATTCTTCATTTTTGCTTGTTCCTTCTTCCTTCCTCCTCCCTTCTTCTTCCTTTTCCCTTATTCATTCTTCTTTATTCCTTATTCCATCTTCCTCCTTCCTTCTTCATTCTTAATTCCTTTTTGCTTCTTCTTTCCCCCACCTTCTTCTTTCCTTTTCATTCTTCATTCTTATTTGTTCCTTCTCCCTTCCTCCTTCTTCCATTTTCCCTCTTCTTTATTCATTCTCCCTTATTCCTTCTTCCTCCTTCCTTATTCATACTTCCTTCTTCCATTTTGCTTTCTTTCTTCTTTCTCCCGCCTTCCTTCTTGCCTTTTCATTCTCCATTTTTACTGGTTCCTTCTCCCTTCCTCCTTCTTCCTTCTTCCTAATCCGATTTCAGAGGGACATCGGAAAAGATTAATGACGACTCGAGCCACTGACGCGGTGTGGCTGTCTTACTTTCCTTCAAGAGGCTGAAACAGATGAAGAGGAATCTCTTGTTGCTGCTATTTTCGACTTTCTTCGTCTTCCAAGTTTATTCGATGCCGTTTCCGTGGAATTAAAAGGTGTTTTGGTTTTGGAGAGAGAGAGAGAGAGAGAGAGAGAGAGAGAGAGAGAGAGAGAGAGAGAGAGATCTGGTAAATTAGGGTACTATTGTTTTTAAATCACACTTTTGCCCGTAACGTTTCGCTTGATTCCTTGTACATCTTCTAGAGTATATTATAAAATGCCAAAAATAAGTAAATATATACTGTATATAAGAAAAACCTACCACCCCCAATCGCTTCTCTCTCTCTCTCGCTCTCTCTCTCTCTCTCTCTCTCGTTTTAAAAGACTCTCCTTATCGAGCGAAACGGCTTGTTAAGGTTCCATAAACTGGAACTACCACAGGTGACGAAAACACTAACAGTTTTGCAGAAAATAAGTTTACTATTATCCTTCCCAGTACCTAAGACTCCACATAATCCTAAATTATCTTGACCATTCG
>NC_089762.1:36100890-36148390 GCF_040412425.1 Macrobrachium rosenbergii | reverse complement strand
TATTGCTGTTTTTGTTGTTAAGCCAAGAGTACAGAAAAATAAAGGCTATAATGCCTCATCAGTTTAATGGAAAAGAAGTCATGACAAGATCACTGTTATCCTGTATAAATATAGAATTCGAAGAAGGACGAGTATTGCAATGTTTTCCAAGATACGAAAAGGATTTGTGGAAATTAATAAAACAAATCTAATATATGGAAAAAAAAACCACGTTATTAGTAAAAAAAAAAAAGGTCATATATAATTAAAAAAAAAAAATAGATTACCTAAAGAAAGACATCATTATCTTGAATAGCATAGTACTTCAGGTGTCAATTTAATTTTTGACATTTCATTATTTGTCTTTTACGTCAACACCTAATCGCTGCCAGGTACAACATGTCCTTTGAGCCATTTTACCATTAAGACGAACACCTGTTTTTATTCGGAAAGTTATTATCAGGAATCATTATTTCTGTGTGTAAACATCGACAGACATAACAAAATAACAAATGATTTTTAATACGGCTCTAAAATACGTTACCACACGGATGCACGAACAGTTTGTTCCTTTGTTGTAAGTTACACAATTCCTTGGGAGACTCATTAACTGTTATGTCCATTAGGGAGGGGGCACATCTGTAGACAGGCCCTCTGCGATTAGCTGTTCTATCTGTATTCAGGTTCACTAATCACCACATCTCTATAGAGCTAATGAGCTCTTTGTCTAGATGCCTATATAGTTAGGAAACCGTTAGCGTCCTAACACTTTCTTCTTAGTTCATGTATTTATTTGTTTTGCTTAGCACTTTAACTACCTGCTTTTAGTCACAGTTCTCAGGACACGGCAGTTTAAGGCGTCTTTTTGTCACTTGTCTTTAATTATGTTTCTTAATGATATGGTTCCCTAGGCTTTTGGTCATTTAGTATCTGTAATGATTGTCACCCTGGCAAGAAAGATTAATCAACCCACGAACCATCAGTCAATCTTAACACTTCTTTTCTCCTTCGTCAGATGTGACGTAAATTTTGACATGGATTAGAAATTGCGGTGCTCCCAACAATGCCTGACTTTTTGAGACATTCCAGTGGATTGTACATTAAATATTGATGCCATTCCTCTTTCCCGCATAGCAAAATGTGACGTAAATTTTGAAATGGACTGGAATTTCTCGGTGTTCCCAACAAAGCCTGACTTTTTGAGAAATTCCAGTGGATTGTACCTTAAATATTGATGCTATTCCTCTTTCCCGCAGAGCAAAATGTATAGTAAGCACACGGCCAGACGCTTTCGAAGACTAATAGAAACGCTGATATGACCTACATAATGATAATGTTTTCGTTTTCGGTAAGTAACACTTTAAAAAACCTTAATTAAGCACATCTGACACGTTTTTACTTTTTTCGTAATTCCTAATTTCAAAACTGATTGCTGCTGTTTTATTTCTCCTGGTACTTCTCACAGATAACACATTTCAAACTGCGAACTTAGAATATTAGTTTGTGATTTACCGAGTGTCTGAAGAGATGAAATGTAATATTGCCACTTTCAGTTCAGTCCGTCGGAAATTCTCATACTGAGATGACCGCACTTAGTACAATAATAAAAAGAAAATTCCTGTTAAGGAAAAGGAAGAGCCCATTTCCTCCATAATCCCACGAGGGGGAAACATAAAGTTATCGGCATTTTGTAGCTCGAGATCTTTCGAAAAGGAAAATATTTATGTATCTAATCCGACACCCAGCATTTTCTGCTGCTCTTATATTCTGAAATCCCCCAAGGAATCAGCTTTGTCTGTCTACAAGGAA
Organism: Macrobrachium rosenbergii; assembly: GCF_040412425.1. NCBI lineage: Eukaryota > Metazoa > Arthropoda > Malacostraca > Decapoda > Palaemonidae > Macrobrachium > Macrobrachium rosenbergii. The sequence continues at coordinate 36,146,602 of NC_089762.1, read as the reverse complement.
ACCAGAAAATTCAGTTCAATCTCCGTGGTAATGATCAGTGTGCCCCAGGGTATAATGAGATAAGTTTTTTTTTTTTACCTTTAGGAAGAATAAACTTTGGAGGGGGGAAAGAATGAAGCCTTTGATGTAGGATCTATTTCTCTTTTAACCCTCTCTCTCTCTCTCTCTCTCTCTCTCTCTCTCTCTCTCTCTCTCTCTCTCTCTCTCTCTCTCTCTCCTTTTGTATTATTCAAATCTCTGACAAGGAAAAAATAGAAAAACGTTGAGTCTGATCGTGGAGGAATTCTTCCCCTCTCCCTCAAAAAAAAAAAAAAACTTAAATCTCTATAGTCTTGTGGGATTCTTTGAAGCCAAGGGATTAGCTGGAAGGATACTGGTAGGATAGTGGGGCAGGATACTTAGGATGAAAGGGGAAGGTACTTTGAAAAAATGGAATAGGATGGATGGTACTGAAAGGAGGATTAGCGGTTCTCGGAAAACCGTTCTTTACTAAAACAGACTTTGTACGGGTTTTAACATTTTCTATTTTCTCTTGCCGTTTTCCCATTAAAAGTTTTGAATACAGAGAATTTTCGTTGGCTCTCTCTCTCTCTCTCTCTCTCTCTCTCTCTCTCTCTCTTCTCTCTCTCTCTCTCTCTCTATCTGAAATTTTCTCTCTCTCTCTCTAATCTCTCTCTCTCAGTATATCTCGTTGGATATATCGCCGAATATTTATATATGATATGGAATATACGAACCCGCGAAAAGAAACCTATTCAGCGACTCCAGTTGACGTAAACCATAGCCATCTCTTATGGCTCAATATTTACGTCAACTGGAGTCGCTGAATAGGCTTTCGTCGCGGTTCGTGTCCCCACGATTCCAATTCATTTATCACTTATATAAATCTTATTCTCCAACGGAGATATATGAACTTGAATTTCGATATTATATATTTGTAGCTTCATGATTATATATATATATATATATATATATATATATATATAAATATATATACATATATATATATACATACATATATATATATATATATATATATATATATATATATATATATATATATATATATACATATATATATATATATATATATATATATATATATATATACATATACATACATACATACATACATACATACATACATACATACATACATACATACACACACATACACACACATAAATATATATATATATATATATATATATATATATATATATATATATATATATATATATATATATGGAAATACTTATCTAATCAAGACAGAAGACCATTTAATTTCCGATATCATCTTTACCCCTTTCAAATAAAAATGAATTTGGTTGCACAATGGAGTTTTTTATTTAAAAAGAATCCTAAAATTCTGGCAAATAGGGCATAAAAAGTTCATCAAGCAATAACTGAACACAACGACAAGCATTGCCCATCCCTTTCAAAACAGGTTAACAAAGGACGTTATAAAATCCATAAGGCCTCCATGATCTTATACAGAGAGTCATGTTAATAGTTTATTCATCCTAGCAGTTCCAGTGGATGAATGAATGAATCATGAAATTCAGTCTATTGAGCAAAGCACTGGGGCATTTTCAGCCATTCAGCGTTTGAGAAGAGGGAATTGGAGAGACTGGATAACAAGATAGACACACCCAGAAAATAAACGAGATGAGGTGAGGATGTAAGGATGTAAAGGTGAAAACTAGGAGTAAACCCACATTTGCACAAAGGAATACCAATTAGAAAGGGTTAGACAGCAAGATAAGAGAAAGGAGATAAACTAAAAGGTTAGAAAGTGGGTGCAGCTACTGGCCGACAGGACACCGCAAACAGCCTAGGGAAAACGACCACAGTGCGCACGTGAGGTGCACGGACGGCTGTCTTTCACTACGGGGGAAGATGGGGGTGGGGGGATGGGAAGAAGCTTCGAGCACTTTACCTCTGAAAAGGCAAGTGCTTTCATAAAGCCTACTGTGATGAACGCTAGTTTGTACCGCAGCCGACACTGTTTATATGATTAAAATGGCAAAGATTTGGTTTGTGTATTCCACCGATCGTTTAGTTCAGTTTTTTTTCTATTATAAGTCTGTTGTCACAAAATCTCTATCTAAATTTAATTACACATTTTCAAATCCTCACGTATATATCAGCATCTTTGAGTTTTCAATTTTTCCTGTAAATATTATTGGCTTCTAAACAGATGGTATTTAGGTAAAAAAGGGTAACTCGCGTTTGATAAGCTTAAAATATCATCTAGGTATGAGATTTAGTGTTATTGCTGAATGCTTCTTTTTCCCTGATACTTGGGTACGAGAAAAGGCATTATTAGCTTTAAAGCACCCTTTTTCAATCAAGTCTGGGTATATTCAAAGAAGACAGTTGCCCCTAAATTATTTTAATTCAAGAGTCCTTTTGCCATTGGGAACAATTTTTTGGCCACGCAAAGATAACAAGCTTCCTAATCGAAGTGTCACAGAGATATTCTAACGAATAAAATCATCAACTAAAAAAAGCGGTTTTCCATATTCTGTGAACTTATTTTCTGTTATGTCCTTAATTATTCAGCAATTCGGGAGAGAAATTCTGGTATCCTTTCCTCATTAAAACTTGAGTTCGGTACTTGGGAACGAAGGCATTTAAAATCGCAAATCAGATTCCAAAATGTCATTATGTCATTCAAATGCCACATTCAAATGGAGTTGTTAAGCCTAATGGTGTTTATTATCAAGCATTCGAATTAATGCATATGTAGATTTGTAAGAACAAAGGTGAATTAATCCGACATGCTACATCCCCGAATTCATGTTCAGAAATACCTCCTTTGCACAAATATATATATATATATATATATATATATATATATATATATATATATATATATATATATATATATATATATATATATATATATATATATATTATATATATATATATTCGGACCATTAGTTTTCAGGTCTTTTTCATTACCAGAATGACTATGTTTGAAAAACATTATTCATGACTGAAAATGTACAATGAATTGGAAAGTGCCTACGACAGAAAAAATGTAACTCGCTAAGTCATTTAGAATTTTGCATATGAAAGTCTTCCCGCATTATTCTTGACAGGAAAAAAATAAAAGAATCTGCTTTCATATATGTCACAGATTTATATAAAAAAAAGCTACATAAGAAATAAAAGTCGAAAGTCATTTAGATGAATTTTGCACGTGAAAAACTTTCCAATTTCTTATTGATACACAAAAAAATAAATAAAAAAAGCAATCTGCTTTCATATATGTCACAAGTATGTAGTAACAAAAGGCAACATAAAAAATATATAAAATTTTAAAACACGCTTTTATTAAAATGCATTAAAAAGTGAAAAAATACGTTTTTTGAGACTCACCAGGATTTTCTTATAATTAATCATGTCTACAAAAATAAAAGCTTGGGCACAAAACATGGAAGGAAATTCTACAAGAAAAGAAATATATTATTTTATTTCTTGTAGCATTTCCTTCCATGTTTGGCGCCCACGCTTTTATTTTTGTAGACATGATTAATTGTAAGAAAATCCTGCTGTCTCAAAAAATAATTTTTCACTTTTTAGTGCATTTTAATAAAAACGTCTTTAAAATTTGTTTTAAATTTTTTATTTTATACTTTTTAGTTTTGACAGAAATTGTAACCGATTTGTGATAGTAGCTACGAAATTGAAAGTAATATCCTGTCGAGCCAAAGAAGGTTAAAAAAATCCGTAGAATTATTAACTTATTCTACCGAGTCAAAGAAGTTGTGAAAAATCCGAAGAGTTTCATACAAGTCCTGAGATACTGGGAGAGGTCTGCTAATCTACTTACTGATCATGGAAGGTTGTTTGTCACCAGGACTGAGTAACCATGGAAAATTTCAAGTCCATCGGACGAACGGAACAGGTCGAAAATTGAGTTACAAGATTTAACCAAGACAAACAATCAAACAAACAGACAAAAAAAGCAAGCTACATAAAAACGTATAGAAATAGATTTGAATAGCCCATTTATTTTCTCTCCATATGATAGCGGTAAAGATGAATATGCTAATACTAACGGACAAAAATCAATCTCAATTCCATTGAGTATAAATTCCTTGGGTCCATATCCCTGCGCCTGACAGAGATAAAAAATCCGTGGTTGATTTTTCCATTGCATCCTTCCCCATTTTTTAAAAAATTTTCTTTATACCTTATCAGCAAACGAAATTTTGGTGATGCTCAGAATGAATATCCTTTACACTTATTCTTTATTCGCTTGTTATTTCTTTTTTCTTTTCACAAAGCTCACGCTTTATCTTAGCTTAAAATTATATTGACTGAGTGATTTATGAAATTTAGGCTATAAAGCCAAGCACTGTGGCAGAGTCGGTAGAGTTGTTGTCTAGCACTCGCTAGGCCCGAGTTCGAGTCTCCGGCCGGCTAATGATGAATTGGAGGAATTTATTTCTGGTGATAGAAATTCATTTCTCGCTAGAATGCGGTTCGGGTTCCACAATAAGCTGTAGGTCCCGTTGCTAGGTAACCAATTGGTTCTTAGCCACGTAAAATAAGTCTAATCCTTCGGGGCCAGCTCAGTGGTCTGGTTAAACTAAGATATACTTAACTTAACTTTCAGCCATTCAGCTCTCATGGCAATGAAAGGAGGGAGTTGGAGTGGTTGGACAGCAAGATCAAGGGATCTAGAAAATGAAGGAGATGAATTACAATGATGTAAAGGTGGAAACTGGAGAAAACCCCACACTTGTACTAAGAAGTAGTAGTTAGAGATGTTGGACAGCAAGACTAACGAAAGGAAGCAACAATGGAGGGGAAGTAAAAGGCCAATAGGTGGGTGCAGCTAGCGGCCGAAGGGACGCTGCAAATACCATTTAGTGATGTCTACAGTGCACCATCAGAGGTGTACTGACGCCACTGCCCCCACTACGGTGCCTTGAGTTTAAACATTATCCATTAAAGTTTGTTTCCTAGCTCCCATAAAGTGAACATATATTTGAATATATTCTTAAAAAATCACAGTAGGTGCACGTGACTTCAGTGTATAAGCGAATCCCACAGGAAAATGCCAGGCAGAAGTTCAATACCAAGCGCTTTCAAGTTTATTAAGGTTTATTAACGTTTATTCTGCCTGTCATTTTCCTGTGGGATTCGCTTATATTTGAATATATATGTATATTCTCTAATTGTGAATGCAAGATTAGTTGGATGGCAATGGTATCACAAGGGTCAATCTTACAGATTTCGAAGCTCCAAGAAAATAAATGGTACTAGCTTATATTTGAATATATATGTATATTCTCTAGTTGTAAATGCAAGATTAGTTGGATGACAATGATATCACAAGGGTCAATCTTACAGATTTCGAAGCTCCAAGAAAATAAATGGTATTATTGCACAATGCCTTTTTCACAGATATCTTGTAAGTGCTAAAGAAAAATCTGTGCAAGAACATGGAGCATTTTCCTTTGGTATCTTTTGGCGTTTACTGATTAGCAGTTAGCTCTTCCTTATTGGCGCTTTTAGTATAGAATCTTCTTCTTCGTTTAACGTGTTTTTTCCCATTTTTTTTATGTGGTAAGCACGATGTATCACAATATTCCTTTCTTTTCCTTCTTGGAAGTATAGCTAACGATGATGACAGATATGAAATTCAAAATATAGTTGCTACATTTAGAATTACTTTATTTTTCTTTTTGATAGAGAGACCCGGTTTTAAAAAAGAAAATTCTCTTTCTCTTTCCAATTAGACTTATCAGTCGAGACGGCGAATTATCGAAAATGCTTATATAACAGTTATGTCCCAAATGACGCTAATAATTGGAACGTCGATTAAAAACATGAGGGATAATCGCCAGACTTTTTTATTTTTTGTTTTAGAAGATCTGCTGATTCTGTCGGACGAAATTAGAAGGCACCTCTTGGAGCGTTCTTCCCCAATTCCCAGGTCATTATTTTCGCTTTTAGAAAATATGTAGATTTTCACACATTTGAGAGAGGATTCAACGAGGAACAGATTTTTCCTCCATGTAAATTAAGCCATAATGTCAGGAGATCCAAAAATTTTTGAATATATTTAAAATTGCAGTGGCATTTTTAAAATTCCAGGTCATTATTTTCGCTTTTAGAAAATATGTAGATTTTCACACATTTGAGAGAGAGGATTCAACAAGGAACAGATTTTACCTCCATGTAAATTAAGCCACAATGTGACGAGATCCAATAATTTTCAAATATTTTGTTTTTTAATTGTCATGGAACTTTAAAAACTTAGTTTTAAGCCGTCGCGTATGCTCTTCAAAAGAAGAAATCTATGAGTATATTTTTCTAAATTGTGATGGCATTTTGAAATTTCTTCATTTAAGTCGCTGCACGTAAGCTCTTTGAATTAGGTCCAGTTCCAATTTTGTGAATAAATTACGAATTGAATGACGCAGTCTGGGAGTGTTGTCCTTAGTCACGTAAGGACATCGCCTTTAGACAGTAGATTTGATTTTCGTCGACTCCAACGAGGTAACTTGATCATCTCTTGCATGTAACCTGCAATCACTAATGGGAATAGTTAAGTGAGAAATGAAGAAGGACTTTTGATTTATTTGATTTGTCTTGTAATTAATTACAGATGTCTTGTCTCATGGCAAAGTAATTTCTCTTACTTCTGTATTGTATATTAAAAATATTTTTATATTTATTCATATACACTTGACGATTGCGACGATGGTGAAATTCCTTTTTTTTTAGAAATGAAAAAGGGACTTTTGATTTATATTATTTATCTTGTTATGAAATAGAGAAGCTTTGTCGAAGGTAAAATAATTTTTCATACTAATATATATTACTTGAATATATCATATATATTATATGTACTTTTCATAAATATTCATACACCCATGGCATTTGAAACGAAGTTCAGTTTTTTGTAAAGCTGAGATTTTTCCGTAGAAATAACAGCTATCGATTTCCGTGTTGTAATGCTCACAGTGGCTTTGTTAATACTTCTCCTAGCGGCCAAAAGGTCTCAGAGCCTTACCAAGATTCTGAAATGACTTATAAGAGATTTGGTTGCCCTTAATAACAATAATTCCATTTGCATGATATAGAAATTTTAAAAAATCAAATGACATATTTCACTGTACTCAGCCAATGACTAACTTAATTCATACAACCCATGTGAATGTGCCAACTTACTAATGTTTCTTGAGAAATAAAGAAAAATTTCTTTAATTTCATGAGTCTAACTTCCAAATTTAGAATGTTTTCCTTTTATTTTTCTGACAAGAAAACTATTGTGCCGACTTTGTCTGTCCGTCCGCACTTTTTCCTGTCCACACTTTTCCTGTCCGCCCTCAGATCTTAAAAACTACTGAGGCAAGAGGGCTGCAAATTGGTATGTTGATCATCCACCCTCTAATCATCAAATATACCAAATTTCAACCATCTAGCCTCAGCAATTTTGATTTTATTTGAGGTTAAAGTTACCCATAATCGTGCTTGTGGCAACGATAAGCCTATGGTTAAAGTTTCATGGGCCTCAGCTCTTACAGCATTATACCGAGATCGCCGAAAGAAGATCTATTTTCGGTAGCCTTGATTATACGCTGTACAGAAAAATCGATTGCGCCAAAGAAACTTCGGCGCATTATCCTAGTATCCTTTGCTTGCAAATAATTTTGCGAATGTAGTGAGACAAGCTACCTTTACCTTTCTCCTCAGATTGGTACTTAATGAAGGTTTATGTGTCTCAGTTGGTGGGACCAAATAATTTCTCAGTAGCAGACGGGGTTTCCCCAGGAGGTTAACGACAATCGCCTTTTATTATTATTATTATTATTATTATTATTATTATTATTATTATTATTATTATTATTATTATTATTATTATTATATATTTACCTTCTGGGACACCGGCGAGTGACAATACAGCACTATTCTCGAATCCTTTCAGGTTTAAAAATCATTAAAGTACTCTGGGTTTATGGTTCACAAACCTTAAATCTACGATCCTGTAGAACAAAATAGTACGTCTCTGTGGCATGAATATGCGTGAATATTACACAGCATAAAAAAGGGATGTGGGAGAAACGACGGGAAGAGAAAGGATGATATTATGGAAATTATTAAGACCCAAGTGAGAGGGTAAAGACAGGGAAGGGTTGTTCTTGTGGACTCTGAAAGACTGTATAGTTGAGTTAGTTAGAGAACCATTTGAATGAAACTGACTACGGCAGGAAAATGAATAATGATGAACAGTAGCAATGGCAGACACAGAAAATAATAGAAACAAGTAAAAAATGCGCCGAAGTTTCTACGGCGCATTCGAGTTTTCTGTACAACCGCTACAGCGTATAATTAAGGCCACCGAAAAATACATCTAACTTTCGGTGGCCTCGATATAATGCTGTATGAGCCGCTGCCCATAAAAGTTTAACCACGGCCCGGTGGTAGCCTATCCTATATCGTTGCCAGGAGCACTATTATGGCTAACTTTAACCTTAAATAAAATAAAAGCTACTGAGGCTAGGGGGCTGCAATCTGGAACGTTTGATGATTGGAAGGTGGAAGATTGACACACAAATTTGCAGCCCTCTAGCCTCAGTAGTTTTTAAGATCTGAGGGAGGGCAGAAAAAGTGCGGACGGACAGACAACGCCATCTCAATAGTTTTCTTCCACGGAAAACTAATAAAAAGGAAAGCTCCAACAATAAAGGGAATTATTATGAAATGTGGCTACGGTCCTGAAACGGAAAATAACAAAAGTGAAAAGGGAAGTTCCAAGAAAATTCTGAATTTTTCCCTACCGGCCTCCGGAAGAAAAGTAAGTGTGTGTTATGTTGCTAGCTTATTTGAGAGCAAATGAAAGCCTGGAGTGTCTGGAGTGGATGGGAGTGAAGAGGTCCTAAGGAAATGTGTTTTGAAAGGACGGAATTCTAGTGAGAACTAAATTTCAACAGAGGAATATTCGTAAGTTGACTTTGAAAAGGGAAATGTTGAGAATAAAAGATTTATAGGTTTTCGGCTTATGCAGACGAAGGAAGAACGGGCAGACGATGAACGTAATGATAAAAAGAGAGAAGCAGTGAAAAAGTGAGTCAAGAGAACATGGCAAATAAAATGGATAGGTAAATATATGGATAGACAGACAGACAGACATATGCTAAGGTAAGGAATGCAGATTACTCTACTTCATTTTCAATCCCATGTGTATATGAATATTTATGAAAAAAAAGTTAAATATACCTTAGTTTAACCAGACCACTGAGCTGATTAACAGCTCTCCTAGGGCTGGCCCGAAGGATTAGACTTATTTTACGTGGCTAAGAACCAATTAATTACCCAGCAACGGGACTTACAGCTTATTTTGGAATCCGAACCACATTATAGCGAGAAATGAATTTCTATCACCAGAAATAAATTCCTCTAATTCTTCATTAGCCGGCCGGAGACTCAAACTCGGGCCTAGCAGAGTGCTAGCCGAGAACTCTACCGACTCGTCCAACGAGGAACTTAAAATATATATATATAATATATATGATATACATAAATAATATATGTAAGTATGAAAAATTTTTTTACCTTAGACAAAGCTTCTCTACTTCATAACAAGATAAATAATATAAATCAAAATTCCTTTTTCGTCGCAAACGCCATATGTATAAGAATAAATATAAGAATATTTTTAATATGCAATACATAAGTAAGAGAAATTACTTGGCCATGAGACAAGACTTCTGTAATTCATTATAAGACAAATCATATAAATCAAAAGTCCTCTTTCATCTAAAAAGGGAATTTAACCATCGTCGCAACTCCGTGTATATCAATATATATACAAATATCTTCATACAAGTAAAGGAAAGGTAGATCTAAGCAGCAGCTCCGCGGCGGCGATTTCCTTCTAACTTGACTTTTTCTACAGGTTTTTGGTTCCTAACTGTGGATTTACCTTCAATTTTTGTCGCACGAATGTAATTAACCTGTAATTAACCCCTGAAGTCCATCCAGCAAGGAGGTTTCCATGCGCGATCTTCTCAAGACAGAGCACGGGTGTGTTTGGAACGGTTCATATCCCGTCCGGCAAGTGCAATAACTTGTTAACGTATGGGTACCGTTCCCCCGGGGCCAGTACTAAACACGGCGAAGGGACATTCCATTTGGCCGACAACAAACAAATGCACCGCCAGTATCAGAACCCCTAAAAGTGTAGAAAAAACCAGTTGAAAAGGTAAAAACAGGCGCGGAGCTAATACTTAGAATTACCTAAAGAAATTATTCTGCCATGAGGCAAGGCTTCTCTAATTCATAACAAGATAAATAATATTAATTAAAAGTCTTTTCACATCTCTGAAAAAGGCATCTGATCAACTTCACAAACTCTGAAGAGTTTATGGAGCTCATGGGGAAAACTTTGCTAACTCGAGGGAAAATTTTATAAGGCAACAAGAGTCCCAAAATATTAGAGAATCCTTAGAGGGTCCTATGACTTTGACAAATTTCATTAGACTTCGCTGGTTCCTGAAGGATGTTTGTTAGCGTAGATTCAGAGGATGGTCCCTGGAGGCCTTCAAGGATTTTCTAGATTGGTTAGGATGACAGGAACTGTATTTTTTTAAAGGTGGCATTCGGGGGACCGAGCTCGCTATGAAGTTATTTCACAAAGATTTTAGCTGTGTGTATCTGTCATTTTTTTGGTAAGAAATTACCTCTTTCGTCTTCAAATGGCTGGTTTGCTTTTGATTCAGTATCTGGAAGTACTTTTACACATCGTAAAACTCTTTCTAAAATTCACACATTCATAATGTGGTCAAGGTTAGGATATAAGCACTCTTGGGAAGATGTTGGTGATGGTAATAATTTTTCATATGAATTATGTAACGACCCAAATTCTCATACGTTATGCCATTATGTATTATGTTGTAATGAACTTTCAGAATTTATGGATAGAAGTCTTGATACAGTTACAGAGCAGCTGTGCCATTTGCTTAATACTAATATTATGGATCTCAGAATTATGAAGAAGTTTCCCAATTTCTATTGGAATAAATAATCTTGGAAGGTAGATAATGCATTGTTAAAATACTTTGGTGGCTTACCAGGAAGCTGTTTCACACAAAGCAATGTATATACAATATAAGTCAGTGAATCTTTTGAATTTGAATTTTACTTAATATTTTCAAGTATTTATTGAGAGAAGACTCGAATTTTCAGAGGGCGAAAATGGCGTTACCCCTACAAATGCAATAACGGCGACCCTTGTCTCGCTTTTGTCCGTTCGTCATAGTTCGAGTTAGCCCCGAGTAATTGCTTTCGGAGCGTTGCAAAGGAAGAGACAAATGGATCTGTTGCTGTAACCAAATTAATCGAATCGGTAATCCCAACAGGTCCTCTCTGACAGCTTTTGATGGTTTAAATCAAAGAATTTGCTCTCTTTGTCTCTTTCTCTCTCTCTTACCGACACGTAACCATATTTGACAACTGAGTGCACGAGAGAGAGAGAGAGAGAGAGAGAGAGAGAGAGAGAGAGAGAGAGAGAGAGAGAGAGAGAGAGAGAGAGACTGGGTCTATTTATTTGTTTCCCCCCCCCATTAGTAGGGTATCATTCAAGAATTTGCTGGCAATCAAAGGACGTGAACTGGTGAGGAAGTTCACAATTATTATTATTATTATTATTATTATTATTATTATTATTATTATTATTATTATTATAACACACTGCCCTAAAAGAGGGACTCCTTCCATTTTATTATTATTATTATTATTATTATTATTATTATTATTATTATTATTATTATTATTATTATTATTATTATTATTATTATTATTATAGGTCCTTACAATGGCAAGAGGAAGTGAAAGTAACTCTACCATACCATTCTGAGTAGGTTTATACATTTTCACCAAAAAATAAGGTTTGACAGCACAAACTAAGATGAACAAGACCAGCAAATCTTTAATAAAAATTAGCTGCATAAAAGCGACAATATTTAAACCTAACAATTGTTGCTTGAGAAGCATGTTTAGTTGTCCGAACTGCGATATCTCCGAGACATGGACAGAGTAGTCTGAATAACTAAAATTTGCGTAACATTTTCCTGAAACAATTGTAGCTGTTGAACTCGACCAGTGTCTTAAAACGATAGATGATTGTCGACGAAAAATTCATACATACGAATGTGTTGAGGGTTGGAAGGTAAATTGTAAGTATTAACAAAAGGAACAAACTTTAGAAAATCATGCATAGACTAGCAAAGAAATGTGGGAGAAAATGGTAAGGGTAAAACCGCAAGAAATAAGGAAATAATCGAGAGATATTTAGATAAAAGTGTAGGGGTGAGCTTACACAGACAAAGTAAAAATATATCGGTTAAAGAAAATGAGGAAGAAAGAACTTTTAAAAAGGAAACTAGAAACAAACGGAAAATGTAATTAAAAGATCTTCAAAAAATAAAAACACAATCTAGTGAACAAAATGTGGAGACGGAAACGTGAAAGGAAGAATGAAAAAGAGAATGAGGAAAGATCTGAGTCTCATCTGGAAATTCCAGCGAATACTGCTTGTGCTCGATCACTAGGGAGAGAAAGAAGAGTTTAATTGCAGTGGCAGGTCATCTCCCCAATTAGTCAATCATTCAACTTCTCATTCAACTATTTTTTCACCTCAATTCGATGGTGGGGGAAGGACGAGGAGAATTGGGATTACGCAAAAATGTAATCCGCACAGTGAGGAGGCTTTGAATTATATCTAATTAACAGGATTTATTACAATGGATGAATGTGCTTAAATTGATCATTTAGATTATTAATGTTCATGTTATTATTATTATTATTATTATTATTATTATTATTATTATTATTATTATTATTATTATTTATTGTGGTTTATCAGCAGATCGTCTAAATCCTTTAACAAGTAGGAACAAATAGGATGTAAATTGGTGGTGTAAAGGATTAGATAAAATCCCTTTTTTTATGGAATGGCTGAAACAGAAAACATTTCCATAACAAGAGTTACTTGCCGGAATGAACAAAAAGGGGAAAAACACATGAAATCAAAACACGCAAATATAAGAATCCTTTGGAACTCACGAGCACAGAACATACGAGATGAAATAGGAACACGGAAGACGGGGAGCGAAAATCAGGAATGTTGTAATCCTATTTAGGTGAAGCAAATGAGACGCAAGATAATTGGCTTAATTTTGCTTTTCAAAAGCAACGGAATAAATAGAGAGAGATATTTGTCCAGCTGCACAGCAGCAATGCAACGTAATAGGCTCTCTAACAATGTCCATGCATTATTGCGCAAAGTTCTACGTCTTTTTTTTTTATTTTACTTAAACAAAGAAAGACATCCAACTGAGCAAATGATATTGGTTTAAAAAATATTAAGATTATTTGATTCACAGATTCAATTTGTCTAGGTTTTTGGACATGAAATGATTTCTCTATTATGCCAACATAGGCTGGAAACTCAAGTTACATTATAACTTTACAGGAAGATATAATTACATTTTAGGAAGAATGCCATTAAGTCAGTAAAATATACATCAGTTTTTGTTTCAGTATACTTGATGTAATTAACTACTCTTTTATTGTCTGCTCTTACTGGCTTTTTGCATTATTCTTTTATCAATTCATTGAATAATGATAATGATAATAATAGTGGTAGAATCAACGGTAGTTTTAGTATGAATGTTTATGATCTAAAACATTAATTTAAGTACATACATCCATTGTAACAAATCCTGTTCAATAATAATAATAATAATAATAATAATAATAATAATAATAATAATAATAATAATAATAATAATAATAATAATGAACTAAACAAAAACTTCTTTCAGTTTTCTTCTGAAGATGGAAAGAGAAACCCACAAGATTCTTGTGTATAACTTGTTTACTGATAATGTGTAAATATTTATCAGTAAAACAAGTCATACACAAGAATCTTGTGGTTTCTCTTTCCAATAATAATAATAATAATAATAATAATAATAATAATAATAATAATAATAATAATAATAATGATAATAATAATAATAATAATAATAATAATAATAATAATAATAGGAGTGGTAGAAACAATAGTGGTAATAGTAAGAATATCAATAATCTTAAACATCAGTTGTAAGAAATTAACTACCAGAAGACTACCTAATCATTTTAAAGGTAAATCCACGAAATAGCCTAGATATACGTTAAAAGAAATCTATCGAAAACAGACTTGCAAATGAAAACAAATAAACGAAATTGATGTTTAATAATGGGTCGTGTCGTAGGTTAGAGGTTTGACAGAATACATTGGCTAAACAAAAGAGGTTACATATGTTGCATAAATACGTATTCGCTCCCTTTGTGGTATTAAATTGGTTTAATATCCGTTTTGGACACTATGGAAATTGAATGTTTCAGTCTTGTGGGTTTGATAACATACGCACAGGCGCTGACTCGGTGGACCGTGTCATAAATTGCTGAATCAAACTATAAAGCTAAAAGGCGAATAAATTTGTGGCATGGTCCATACGTGAATCTATTCATAAATTTCGTATGTTTGTATTGATACTGGAGTATGATTTCAGCTGGCAATGGTCAGGTATTGGGAGGAAACCTAAATTAATGTCGTTTGGGATTCTTACAACATAAAACTTGATTAAAGGGTTGTTCCTATATATTGTCAGTCTGCAGATAGCAAAATTTAATTAAGTATGTATACATAATCCTTGCTTTAGTACGTTTTTTATGAAGATGTGCGAGCTTATGTATACGTACACATATGCATGACTACACATTACTACTGTCTGTGTATGTGTCTCTGTGTGTGTGTATGTGTATTGATGCTGGGGAAGGGCTTCGTTTGACAATGGTCTAATAGAAGGAAGCCTAATGTCCTTTGGGACTCTTACAATATAAAACTTGGGTAAAGGCCTGTTCCTATACATTGTCAGTCTGCTTATACCAAAATTTTAATTAATTACCAGTGTATACAATCCTCCATGCCTTAGTAAACTATTTATGAAGGTGTGTGACCCTATGTGCATACGTACACAAGTGCATGTCTACACATTACTACTGTCTGTGTACGTGTGTCTGTGTGTAAGGATGTGTGAAGCAAGAGAGGGCAATATCTAAGCGATTACTGTAAGAGTCCCAGAAATTTCCTTCGTAAGTAGCTCTTCAGTCTAGTTCCCTCAGCTCACAGTTTCTCTGTCTTTTACTGTCTGCTCTTACTTGCTTTTTGCATTATTCTTTTACCAATTTATTTAAAAATGATGATGGTAATGATAGTGGTAGAATCAATTATAATTTTAGAATGAATATTTAGAATCTTAAACATTGATTTAAGTGCATACATCCATTGTAAGAAATGCTGTTTAATAATAATAATAATAATAATAATAATAATAATAATAATAATAATAATAATAATAATAATAATAATAGGAGTAGAAGAAGCAATAGTGGTAATAGTATGAATATCAATAATCTTAAGCATCAATTATAAGAAATGCGGTTCCAGTAATAATAATAATAATAATAATAATAATAATAATAATAATAATAATAATAATAATAATAACAATAATAATATGGAAGAAGCAAAGGCAGTAATGGTAAGAACATTATCAATTTAAGCACATGCACCCATCGTAACTAATCCAGCGTTAATTAGATATAATTCAAAGCCTCTTCACTCATGCGGATTGCATTACACCTCATCCCAAATTACCTTCGTTCTTCTCCGACCGTCGAACTGAGGCGGAAAATAATCGAATGAGGAGTTGAATGAATGACTGATTGGGGAGACGATCTGTCGCTGCAATTAAGCTCTTCTTTCTCTCCCCGGCGATCGAGCGCACTCAGCATTCGCTGGAATTTCCAAATGAGACTCAGATCTTTCCTCATCGGCATTTTCGATTCTTTCTTTTACATTTCTGCTTCCAAATATGGCGACTAGATTGTGTGTTTGTGTTATGGAGATCTTTTGATTAAGTTTTCAGTCTGTTTCTAGTTTCTTTTTAATCATCTTTCCTCCTGATTGTCCTCTTCCTGTTTAGGATGTACGGAGAATATGATTGATCGAGGCCAAGAGAAAGAGAAGGTCTGATCACTCACCCCATCCCCCCAAATCCCCCCTGTAGGCGGAGCTTTGTCTACCTCCTTATTGCGTCAGCAGTGAATTGCCGCGCTGAGCAGGTACCTCTAAGATACGTCATCGCCTCCGTAGTTACCCCAGGTGGGAGGCGACTCCACCCAATTGGGTAGACCTTGACTGAGCTTTCACGAAGTGTAGGCAGCCATATCTGCGAGTACTTAATTTTCATTTAATTTCTGCTTCCTCTTCTAATGTTCTTTCATCTTTATTTTCTCTTCCCATTTAGGATGTCTTCCGGCGTGTGGAAAATATGTCTGATGATTTTTGTGTAGTGTAGGCAGCCATATTTGTGAACCACAGCAGGAATTGAATAACAAAAAAAAAAAAAAAAAAAGCCTCTTTTTACACATTCCTAAATCAGTGACCATGATATTGGAGTGGACCATTTTCCGATTGTGCCAAAAAGAATATTGATAACTTATTATGCCGAAAGTTTTAGCCACCTATCGTAACTGGTACCGGTTAAGGTGATAAAAATTAGTAACAGTTATGAAAAGTTTGACCAAAGGTAAGGAGTGAGAGAAGACAGGTCTCATAATCTGTATAATTGGGTATCTGGAGTGGGAGGATAAGAGGTGGCTTTAGGAATGTCGAAACCGCAAGGGTGATGGTGTGCAATGATGGCAGAATGGTTGGTGTAATAGAATGTCGACAGATTTCCTGATGAAATTCCTCGTTGTTCTACGCTGTCTAAACACCCATTAGCACATCAGTATATAATACGGAGATACGAAATACTTTTGCAAACCACGGGAATAATCATGAACTCAATAATTTACCTGTCAGGGCCATTCTTTTAATGTAAATTATCATAATTATTTAACGAGCGGAATACAAACGATTATCGACCCTTCGGCGTATAATCAAGAACACAATAATTTACCTGAAAGAGTTATTCTTTGAAAATTATCTAGCACAATTATTTAATAACGAGTAAACACAAACGATTATCAGCCCTCCGACGTACATATCTCTCACGACTCATTTTGCGTTCATTTCCAATAAGCATTTTACACGGGAGATGAACCTGCAATTGTTCATGCAAATTAGGAAAACAGATTTAATGAGAATAAAAGTGTCTGAAAGGTGAGGGTCACCCAAGGGGTTTATTAGACGGAACTTTCTCTCTCTCTCTCTCTCTCTCTCTCTCTCTCTCTCTCTCTCTCTCTCTCTCTCTCTCTCTCTCTCTCTCTCTATTAAAACTTAATTTCATGAATATCTCATTCCATTTTCTCCCTGAACCGCGAGTGACTGTGGGAAGGGGGATTATTACATTCGAACTGCATTATTGCATCAACACAAAGACCGAAAGAGAGAGAGAGAGAGAGAGAGAGAGAGAGAGAGAGAGAGAGAGAGAGAGAGAGAGAGTCACCGATTCATGAATTTATAAAAAAAGTATATTCTACTGAGTGTAATAAAATATTAACTCAGAGAGAGAGAGAGAGAGAGAGAGAGAGAGAGAGAGAGAGAGAGAGAGAGAGAGAGAGAGAGAGTGAAAACACTAGGATCTCGATGTACATTGCATAACCATCCGACAACGTCAAATAAAATTGTCAGTAATTAAGTCGACATCGTGAGTCTATCGTCCCGCTGAACTATCTGCGTAACCGTCTGCAATTATATATCACTAATGTTTTCTTAAAAGATTTAAAACCATGCTTTTCAGTAACCCTGCTTGAACTGTAACTCATTTGCGTCACTGCCTTAATGCAAACAACCACTTGAGGGGTTCTAGTATGAAACAATGCTTTGAATTTCTCAAGCAGTCAGTGAATAGCTTGATACATTAACCTTATACCTTTATGAATTACGGTATTTTCAGGTGATGTTAAGATCCTAATGATGAGGTACTAGTGGGAAAGAACCATGTATAGAAGAGTCAGGAAAAACTAAATAATATTTAGTATGAATCTCGGATTGTGAATTATTTACGAAGATAGATAGTCACTATTTTCAGATAATAATCAATATGAAGATAGATAGATAGTCACTATTATCAGATAATATTCAATATGAAGAGAGATAGTCACTATTTTTAGATAATAATCAATATGAAGATAAATAGATAGTCACTATTTTCAGGTAATAGTCAATAAGAAGATAGATAGTCACTATTTTCAGATAATAATCAATATGAAGATAGATAGTTAGTCACTATCCTCAATCATATGGCTGTGAAATGCCCTTTTTTGCATTAAATAGAAAAACTCACTGTGTTCCCCAAAAAGCAAAGTCGTGGGAAATTCTGATAAATAAGTCGATCTTTTCTCAAGATTTTATTTTAAAAATTCCTATTTCATGTGACGATCATCGAAACGTGTAATCATGATGCATTTGAAGGAATTACTCTCTCGTCTTAATTGATGATCTCATTTCATGGCAGACAGAGCAAACCCGTCTAAGACAGAGAGACAGACAGTAATGCGCGACGATCCCGCTTTCGTGCCGTCTGCTTATCAGCCTCCCTCGGTGATTTATCCGTCAATCTCTATTGAAGGCTTCTCCAAACACGCCCCCGCCCTTCCCAACCCACCCCCCACCCCCAGCTGTTTCGACGGACTTAATGAACGTCCAAATGCCACCCAACAGCGTCTGTGCATTTCTATCTCGCGAAGGCGACGGAAATTCAGGAGAAGGTTATTCAATTGTTATTAATTCTCCTCTCTCCATCATTCACTACGGCCTCTTGAGATTTTTTTTTTATATTGCAGTGATCTAAGGGCTGCGATAACTACGCTTGGAAGCCTGTCCTTCCAAAGTCAGTTTCTTTCTCGGAATTGTACGTTTTAATTATCTCTAATAATTAAGTGTCGTTTCTTGCTGCGACTGTGTGAATACTGTGTATTGGGAGAGAAGGGAACGCCTGGTATTGCGGACGACGAAGGTCAGAGAGAGAGAGAGAGAGAGAGAGAGAGAGAGAGAGAGAGAGAGAGAGAGAGAGAGAGTGAGAGAGAGAGGGGACGGTGAGAGAGAGAGAGAGAGAGAGAGAGAGAGAGAGAGAGAGAGAGAGAGAGAGAGAGAGAGTCACCGTTTCTTGAATTTATAAAAAAAAACACAATCTATAGAAGGTAATAGTCACCGTTTCTTGAATTTATAAAAAAAGTATAATTTATTGAATGTAATACAAATAATACCTCTGAGAGAGAGAGAGAGAGAGAGAGAGAGAGAGAGAGAGAGAGAGAGAGAGAGAGAGAGAGAGAGTCACCGTTTCTTGAATTTATAAAAAACATAATTCATTGAAGGTAATAGTCACCGTTTCTTGAATTTACAAAAAAAGTATAATTTATTGAATGCAATACAAATAATACCTCTGAGAGAGAGAGAGAGAGAGAGAGAGAGAGAGAGAGAGAGAGAGAGAGAGAGTCACCGTTTCTTGAATTTATAAAAAAAAACACAATCTATAGAAGGTAATAGTCACCGTTTCTTGAATTTATAAAAAAGTATGATTTATTGAATGTAATACAAATAATACCTCTGAGAGAGAGAGAGAGAGAGAGAGAGAGAGAGAGAGAGAGAGAGAGAGAGAGAGAGAGAGAGAGAGAGAGTTTCTTGAATTTATAAAAACATAATTTATAGAAGGTAATAGTCACTGTTTCTTGAATTTACAAAAAAAGTATAATTTATTGAATGTAATACAAATAATACCTCTGAGAGAGAGAGAGAGAGAGAGAGAGAGAGAGAGAGAGAGAGAGAGAGAGAGAGAGAGAGTTTGGTTTTTTAATGGAATCCAATCTAAATAGATGGCAGGCGTGGAAACATGTATATACTATCGCTGAAAGAATGACATTGAACGAAGAAAAAGTAAGATTGGAATGGTTTTGAATGCGACAGAGAACAATGATTCTTGTCCGTCTTGTTATAGAGGAATGAAAAGGATATATATTGTACATTTCAGCCTAGTCGTGACTTTTCCGCGTCATTCTTATTTTTTGCCTGTTAATGAAAACTATATTTTTCATTTATAACTGTCAAAAGACACCATGGCGTTGAATGAGCTTCAGATAATTAGAAAATGATGATACTTTAGGAACAGACTTTGCTTCAGATCCCATGGCAATAAAATTATATGACAGTCAACACCAAAGACAGATATTTTTAGAAAATGTTTTATAGATTCCGTTCTTTGAGAAAAAGGCGTGCTTTTTCTTCATCAATATGATATTAATTTAACGTTGTGAATATATATATATATATATATATATATATATATATATATATATATATATATATATATATATATATATATATATATATATACACATATGAATATATATATATATATATATATATATATATATATATATATATATATATATATATATATATATATATATATATATATATATATATATATATATATATATATATATATATATATATATATATATATATATATATGCTGGACCGTCAACTCACAATTACTTTTGTGAATTTCTCTGAATTGTTATATTGATAAGCTATATTGAAAAAATGTTTTTCCTTTTCAGATGAGTGACCATGCGGCTATTAAAGTTACTAAAAATATCTTAATCTAACAATTTAAATTTTTTCCTTTGTTATGGTAATCATTTCTTTGTCTCTAAGACGAATTGATTTGTTCTTGACAATCGCGCTTCCTCGTAATACTTGCATTTTATACCTACAAAAAGAGAGCTCCTTGTAATGATAAAGAGGAAACTTGGCAAATTGCTTCAAAGGCCCCGCTGGAAATTATTGCCATTACCAGAGACAGAAAAGTATAGATCTCGAAGAAAGGATGCTTTGATCAAGCTGATTTCATTAATTTATTTTCAAAAATTTTCACAGAAGTGAGATTCTGTTGGTTTCCTTGTATCTCTTGATATTATTCCGTATAAGCTCCATAGGGGGTTAATGCCGCCAGTGCACCTCACGTGGTACACCGTAGGCATTGCTAAAGGGTATTTGCAGTGTACCTTTGGTTCCTAGCTGTCCCCACATTTTAGCTTTTCACGTTGCCCCCATTCCTGCTTCCTTTCTACTATCTTGCTGTTCAGCCTCTTTAACTATTACTTCTTTGTACAACTAAGGGGTTTTCACATAGATCTACCTTTAGATTCTTGTACTTTATATACTTTATTTTCGGGATCTCTTTAGCTTGCTGTCCAGTCACTCCAACTTACTCATTCCTTGTACTTTATATTCTTTATTTTTGGTATCTCTTTATCTTGCTGTCCAGCCACTCCAACTCCCTCATTCCTTGTACTTTATATTGTTTATTTTTGGTATCTCTTTATCTTGCTGTCCAGCCACTCCAACTCCCTCATTCCTTGTACTTTATATTCTTTATTTTTGGTATCTCTGTCTTGCTGTCCAGCCACTCCAACTTCCTCATTCCTTGTACTTTATATTCTTTATTTTTGGGATCTCTTTCTTGCTGTCCAACCGCTCCAACTTTATTTGACTTTCTTACGCGCTGGGTGGCCGAAAGTGCCCCACTGTTTAGCTTTACAGCTTAAATTTCATAAATCATCCATTACTTCACATTAAGAGAGCCTTACTTTATTCCTCAGTGATCTCGCCAGCCTGTAAAGAGGAATATATATGTATACACATATATTGTATATATATATATATATATATATATATATATATATATATATACTGTACATATATGTATATATACATATATGTATATATATATATATGTATTTATATATAAATATATATATATATATATATATATATATATATATATATATATATATATATATATATATATATATATATATATATATATATAAAAGTTCTTTTCAGAGTTGTTCTGACTTCCTGAAAATTCTTCCTTTTTCCTGTTTCTGACAGAACCTCCTCCCTTCATTTTCAGGAAGAGGAATTTCGCACCCCAAGACAGTCATCCTGGCGCAATCACGCAGTGTCTTTTACGACGCCATTTGTCTTATCCTTTCAGTCATTTTTAGGGATTTTCTTTCTCGGTCTTCAATCCACACTTTTATTCTTTTGAGCTGGAAAAGGATATTTGGGTGTTATTGTTATTATCGTTATTGTTTGGTATGAAAAAAATTTGGTTTATTTGCACATTAAAGTTTTGATATTAAGACAATGTATGGGTTGTTGACATTTCATATATGTGTATATATATATATATATATATATATATATATATATATATATATATATATATATATATATATATATATGTATAAATTTGTAACCCACATCAGGATCGACCCGTCTTGTGTGGCTTGGTTGGCAGCGGTCTTGTCTTCCAATTGAAAGACCTGGGTTCGATCCTGATGTCAGTCAGAAATTTATTTCTGTTCCACACGTGATTGTGCGATGATGATCATCTCTCTGTCTCTCTCTCTTTATATATATATATATATATATATATATATATATATATATATATATATATATATATATATATATATATATATATATATATATATATATATATATATATAATCTCAACCAGCATAATCCGAATCTATCCCGTTCCTTTTCGTGTAAATAATATTCCTTTTACCACCCCTCCATTTATAATTCTATAATTTTTCATACATCACTCATCGCGATATGTTGTTGGACGCATTTGAATCGAGCAAAAATTTGGGAACAATACTCTACCTCTGTTATTTCGTGGAGTGTTTTCCATCGTCATTTTCATGATCGACGACCTTCACCGAATGACGAGACTCAAAAGAAAAGAAAATAAGAAATAGAATAAAAAGAAGAAATCGCCCCGGAAAAGATGCGTCTGACTTGGGAGAGTTTCTCGAGAAAACAAGAAAGCGCGAAAGGGACGAACGAAGGAAAATGGAAAAATGAATGAAATATCTTGACAGAAAATTAACAGGAGGAAAAAGGGTTGGTAAAGCAGAGGATAGAATCATCAGTTTATGAATGCTAAGGAAAAGCAAAAGAAGAACAAAAGAGATTAGAGAATGTGATATTACAAGTTTGAAGAAGCCCAGTTTATTGATGAACATGCAATTGCTGAGTTGCCACGTTTCTTTCAGTTGAATGGATCTTGTTAAGTGATAATCAAACACGGGTAAACATTCCCATATACGAACGCATTTATCTGATTGGTAAATATAATCATTTAAATACCTGTCTAATATGTATATCTAAGTGAACGTAAAAGATTAATACTATTTTTGGTATACTTTGGCCTTGACCTAAAGTCCCTTTTTAGTTTTCTGCCCTCAGATCTTAAAAACTACTGAGGCTAGAGGGCTGCTAATTGGTATGTTCATCATCCACCATCCAATCATCAAACACACCAAATTGAAGCCCTCTAGCCTCAGTAGTCTTTATTTTTATTTAAGGTTAAAGTTAACCATGATCGTGCGTCTGGCAACGCTATAGAACAGGGCACCACGGGACCATGGCTGGAAGTTTCATGCGCTGCGGCTCATACAGCATTATATGCTGTACAGAAAGCGCGATTGCACCGAAGAAACTTTAGCGCATTTTTTTACTTTTTTTTTTATTTCATTTATGATCATGACCATCTGAAACTACAAATATACCTCAAATTCTTTTTCCTAAGGATTCCTTTTGGTCCCCGAGCCATGTTTTTTCTTGAAATGCCTCACCGATGCTATATTTGTTGAAGGTTGATGAACATCATTCTATTTACGGTATTTGAAGACTAATAGGATCTTTTACATGCCAGTATAACTCTTGACAGAGCCAAGGTTGCTATGCTTTTTCAATGTAATAACGATAGAAGACAGTCAATATTACTATATTCCTGAATACTCACTGTAAATCTATAATGGAAATCCTCTCACTACTTTTAGATGACAGAGATTCCTTAATGCTTAATTCGACCAAGTCTTCAAAGTCTCAAAGGTTAATAACTAAGTCAAGAGCTCTAAATTTACGTCAGTTACTGTCATTATAAGCAGTACTAACAGGAACTAGAAGAGACGTAGGTCCTGTTGTAAATCTTTCAGAAAGATCTTGATAGGGAAGATAAGAATTCATAGACAGAGCCTGATTACGGAGAGGGAGGTCGCTGGCTTTGTACAAGTATGTTGCCTAAATGTATGCTGTTTGTGTTTGATGGTTTTTAGAGGATAATTACATATCTGATGGCTTCTTTCATAATGTGTCGTTGTAAACTGTGATATTAACTACTTTATATTACGTCTTTCGTAATCTACGACAAACAGAAGCACTCGATAACCAAAATAAAGCTACAAAAAGTTCGAAAGATTAAAAGAGTTGATTTAGAAAGATAGTCTAATCCAACAAAACCTTGAGAGCCAAAATCAGGCTAAAAGAAACTCAGAATACTAAGACCCCCAATATCAAAAAGTCTTTTTAATCCAACAACAGGGGATTACTAATTCCACTGCCTTTCCGGGCTCCGAGCCCCCTCCCCCCCCCCACCTTTCCCAACCCTTCCCCACCCTCTCAACCCCTTTGCCACTATCCTAAAAATGGGTCCATTTAGGCGTTAGCATCACCTCTCTCTGAAAGATTTTTATGACCCGTGAGTAAACAATTGCTGAATCTAATGGGGAAATGTCATTATTTTTCCGTAGCTTAAAAGCTTTTGGAATGAGAGAGAGAGAGAGAGAGAGAGAGAGAGAGAGAGAGAGAGAGAGACTTTTCTCCACTTTTGTTGTTGTACCTGCAAGTATGCTAATTCAACAGATGAATTTAATTTAGCAGTTCTCTATCATTTGTTCTACCGAGAGATAAGAATATAGAATAAGATCCAGAAAGTAATATAAGACGAACCCTTTCTTTTAAAACTTTGCTAGTACTGAATTTGGACTAAGTAATTTAGTTAAGCGTTTGGACCCTCCAAAAAATAAAACAGAAAAATGTGATTTTCAAAATATCCCTTGTGTCTTGGTAATGACTGTGTGTGTGTGTGTGTGTGTGTATGTGACATTGTGAATCACTTGTCAATGTGATATATGTGAATGGTAATGTCACTGGGTTCATTCTCCCAAGACAATTATTTAAAAAAAAAGCATACACATAGTTCTTGATCTGAAAGCAGAATGATAATTATCCGTATCTACACATCTAAGGGCGGTCTTAGCCACTACTTATGATAATAATAAAAAAAAATTACTTAGTAATAAGCAGATTCACGGTATTATTGTGTCAAAAGGATTCAAAAATATTTTTCGAACAGCTATAAAAACTAACTTGATCCTTAATGGCATCAACGTTGCTGAAGCATTTAAATTTTCTCTCTCTCTCTCTCTCTCTCTCTCTCTCTCTCTCTCTCTCTCTCTCTCTCTCTCTCTCTCTCTCTCTCAGCCTGCTATAATTACGTAATCCCATAATTCATAACTAATAGACTGTCAATATTGAATCTACCTTTCCCCTGACAACGCCAGGATTTCAATAAATTAAATGAGCAGAGATGTAAACACGACTTCCTAGCATCTTCAAAAGGAGAAGGTAATTGACTTTACTGGGCTATCGAATATCCCTAGTATTGGAGAAGGAAGGACATAACAGTATTGTCAGACTGACAAATAACTGTTTTAACTGTTTTATTTACAAATGTGAAAAATAGCAAACTATGTTACTTCCAAGACGAAAATTAGTTCATTTCATTTTTATTTTTCTGTAAATGAAAATTATTGAGATGGCTATTTGTCTGTCCGTCCGCACTTTTTCTGTCCGCCCTCAGAGCTTAAAAACTACTGAGTCTAGAGGGCTGCAAATTGGTATGTTGATTACCCCACCTCCAATCATCAAACATACCAAATTGCAGCCCTCTAGCCCCAGTAGTTTTTATTCTATTTAAGGTTAAAGTTAGACATGATCGTGCGTCTGGCACCGCTAAGGTGCCAACAACACAGGCCACCACCGGGTCGTGGATGTAATTTTCATGGGCCGTGGCTGAGGGTTTCATACAGCATTATACACTGTACAGAAAGCTCGACTGCGCCGAAGAAACTTCGGCGCATTTTTTACTTGTTTATATTGAATGATGATTTAAACTGGACTCTATATTCATATTTCTGTTAAAATGTAAATGGCACCTTTATGCTCTGCACAGCTATAAATATAAAAAATATCTCGATATTAAACTCAATATATGAATTTTACCTTTGAAGACACCTGAATAGGTCGGTGCATAAGCAATCGAGGACAAGTTGATTGCTTTGTATTTTGTTGATTACTTTA
Organism: Macrobrachium rosenbergii; assembly: GCF_040412425.1. Classification (NCBI taxonomy): domain Eukaryota; kingdom Metazoa; phylum Arthropoda; class Malacostraca; order Decapoda; family Palaemonidae; genus Macrobrachium; species Macrobrachium rosenbergii. The sequence goes on along the minus strand of NC_089762.1, from coordinate 36,120,288 downwards.
TAGGATGAAGGATCGATGATTACTTATTTTTATGTTGAAGGATGTTGTGCAGAGGTCACTGGAAAAGAGAAATATTGGCTTCCGATAATATCTAAAAATTCATAATGAAAAGACTGAAAAAAATCTTAGCAATTCAGGTTTCCAGATCTGCATCTATACATATATATATACAGTATATATATATATATATATATATATATATATATATATATATATATATATATATATATATATATATATATATATACAGTATTTATATATATGTATGTATGTATGTATGTATGTATGTATGTATGTATGTATATATATGTATGTATGTATGTATATATACATATGTATACATATATATATATATATATATATATATATATATATATATATATATATATATATATATATATATATATATATATTATAAAGTCTGTATGTTTTATATGTGTAAGACCCGTGTATTATTAATTACATAACTATACGTAAATGCAATATCTTATGACAGTGAAGGAAAGTGTAGAGGGATCAGTTAAATTAAAAGAGAGAGCCAGAGCGGCGTGGGTGCAAAGGGGAAGAGAGAAAGAACAAGAGTAATTAAAATTATGGCAAAAGAACCCCTTCTGCAGAGATAAAACAGCAAATATTTCAAGTGTAATTCATAATAATAAATAAACCATAAAGAAAGACCTTTATTCCAAGGTGATGAGAAATTCCTGACCGCTTTCGTGAAGGATAGTTCCTTCATCCTAACAGGATGTGAGGGAAGGGGGAATGAAATGTATTCGAATATAGTCTTTCTCGTTGTTTGTTTTCACGTATAGTGTTTGTAGGTGAGTAATAATCATTTTTCTGACTCTGGTGTGTTGCCACTAGCGGGTCCAGGGCCGGGGGGGAAGGCGAGGGTGGGGGACACCCGGGCACGTGCCCCACCCATGAGAAATAATGAAAAAATATTGATATTGAAGATTTGGGTAATAATAATATAAATGAGAGATGTAAAAATGGAAAAAAAAGATGAAAAATCTATTATAGTAATAGTTAAGTTTTGAGAAAAAATAATATTAACAATAAGAATAATAACAATAATCTTAATGATGACAATAATGGATTAGCTAGATATATATATATATATATATATATATATATATATATATATATATATATATATATATATGTATGTATATACTTATATAAATACATATATGTCTATATACATATACACACATATATATGTATGTATAATATGACAATGGGTGCCTCTCCCATGAAATATTTCTGTATCCGCTAGTGTATGTTGCAGTTAAAATGGCCATTTTTTCTTGCTCGTTGGAATCCAGAAGTGCTGACATGTCCTAGAGGTATTGAATTGAAACAGATAAAAGGCGCGACCCTTTTTTGGTTATTTAAATGTGATACTACGTAATTTAAAAATGCGGATTACGACTTCTTTCAGTCCTATTTTATGAGAGTTTTTGCCCCGTATATAAAAATGTTTCCTAATCTGCCAATTTCCCAGCTTTGTCTTTTGAGGTTCAATTGCTGTAGTTCCAGATCTCTCTCATAGAATATTGTGATTATCATCATATTTATGACCACAATTCTTTTGATGGTGGAATGCGTCTGTTGGGAAGCTAATTACCATATTAAATTCACTTACAAAGGAAGTAAGAAAAAGAATGTGAATAAAAAAAGGAAGGAACATAACCTGTGTAACGATAAGAATGCCTCTTCAAAGAACGCAGATTTTAAGACAGACTGAGAATAAAAGGCAAATATTTACTAATCTTGGCACTAGTTTAAAGCCATTCAATCCATCTTCCATGAAAAAAGACTCGAAGAAGGATCGGAATTAATAAGTAAAAAATGCTCCGAAGTTTCTTCGGCGCCTTCGAGTTTTCTGTACATCGTATAATCAAGGCCACCTAAAATAGCTCTATCTTTCGGTGTTATCGGTATAATGCTGCATGAGCTGCCGCCTACGAAACTTTAACTATGGCCCGGTGGCGGCCTGGCCTATATCGTTGCCAGACGCACAATTATGGCTAGCTTTAACCTTGAATAAAATAAAAACTGCTGTGGCTAGATGGCCGCAATTTGGTATGTTTGATGATTGGAGGGTGGATGATCAGCATACCAATCCGCAGCCCTCTAGCCTTAGTAATTTTTAAGATCTGAAGGCGGACAGAAAAAAGTGCGAGCAGACAGACAAAGCCGGCACAATAATTTTCTTTTCAGAAAACTAAAAGGCATGTAATTACTAATCTTAGTACTACTTTAAAGCTATTTAATCTAGGAGATACCAATTTTCGCAGAGCAAATGTGATGGCCTGGTCATGTCCTTCGAACAAATGGTGGGAAGAATAATGTGCTATAGTGTCACCTGGGCTCCAGTGGGCGCCACATTAGTTGGAAGACCCAGACCCACTCGGATGGGATCTATGAGAAGGGAGGCTGGAGATGAGAGGAGGTTTTATGGAAGATAAAGCACAGGAATGACGTGAGTGGCGCAATGTCACAAAAGCCCCTTGCGTCAAGTGGAGTTGGAATGTTTGTCCTGGAAAGCTTGTAACTTTTTTGAATAAATAAGTCCACTAGATACCATCCAGTTTGAATGAGGTCCTGTTAGTAATTGTACCAATGCACAGAACAATTGTGTATGAGATAAAGTTAATATATATATTTTACCAGTTATCAGGGACACATAAGAAGTGTCCGAAGTCTATGGTTGCAACCTATAAATATTGTTTAAATAGGCCTTTTTATTTTCATACTATACTGCTAGATTACAGTAAAAGACATTCATATATATATATATATATATATATATATATATATATATATATATATATATATATATATATATATACATACACATATATATACATATACATATATGAATGCCTTTTACTGTATATATATATATATATATATATATATATATATATATATATATATATATATATATATATATATATATATATATATATATATATATATGATGAAATCTGAAGAGTATAATCGAGCCACTTCATCCGAATTAACAGCAAAGTGATCGTAATGACACCTGATATAGAAGAGACGATTAAGCTTCTCTACATCCCACACATAACAAAATAAAGCAAACTAGACGATCGAGGAATATTTCTATTAAAAACTAATAAAATCAAAATGAACTAAAGAAAAGACCTCCAACCTCTAAATAAAACCCCGAACGTTTTTAGAGGCTGATTTAATAAGCTGAGCTTTGTGATCGACAATGTTCATAGGAATGGAAGTTTCATTTTCTTCTTATCCAAAACAATCACAGGAATCTCGAAGGTATTGATTTTGAATTATTAATCGGATATTGATGAGCTGTGAAGATCCGAAGGCGGAGAGTGGAATTGTAAATGTCATATGTCGGGTTGATTCGTTGCTGGCAACATGAATAAGAGACAAGATCTCTCTCTCTCTCTCTCTCTCTCTCTCTCCGTCTTTCCTTGTGTACAAGTATATAAATATACATATATATGTATATATATATATATATATATATATATATATATATATATATACATGTGTGTGTGTGTATGTATGTATGTGTGTGTGTGTATTGTGTGTGTGTGTTTGCATGTAAATATTCAAACACTCACATATATTTAAATATATATATATATATATATATATATATATACATATATATATATATATATATATATATATATATAAATATATATATACATATATATATATATATATATATATATATATATATATATATATATATATATATATATATATATATATATATATATATATATATATATAAATATATATATATATATATATATATATATATATATATATATATATATATATATATATATATATATATATATATATATATATATATATATATATATATATATATATACATACACACACACATATATATATATATATATATATATATATATATATATATATATATATATATATATATATATAGATATATATATAAATATATCTCAGTGAACATATATCAAGTCCTTTTCACTGTAATATATTGGAAAATTATGTCTAAAAAAACGTTCTGTCGCTTTGAATTAATGAATTGCTTATGAATTTGATTTACCCTTTTGGGCCAAGGGACTGAAAAGTTAAAATCATAATTAAGCTCATTAGAGCGATAATTAATTGATGGCAGTTTTTACCTGCCTTTGTGTCTTTATTAATGGTGGAGTTGTGGGAGGGATATATATATATATATATATATATATATATATATATATATATATATATATATATATATATATATATATATATATATATATATATATATATATATATATATATATATATATATATATATATATATATATATAATTTCACGCGCGACGAAAGCAACGTCAAGTCTACATTTTCTGAAAATCGAAATCTTTCGCTTTACCTTTTGTCTTGTTTTTCCCACCGCCTTCGGCAACAACTCTGCAGGATCGAAGGATTATCGAGTTACGGGGTCAATCGACTTATTTTCAGACGCTCTTCCTAATCCTTCTGCTTTCGTGAAAAAGCTTCACTTTTCTTCAGGTATTGGAATCCACAGAAGATCGAACCGTAAAAAAAATATATATATATAATCTTTAGGTGGGTTAAAAGTTAAGTCACAGTAGGTCACTTTTATATTTGCTTTTTTTTTTTTTAGTTTTCTGTAAGAGAAAACTATTGTGCCGGCTTTGTCTGTCCGTCCGCACTTTTATTCTATCCACACTTTTACTGTCCGTCCTCAGATCTTGAAAACTGCTAAGACTAGAGGGCTGCAAATTGGCATGTTGATCATCCACCCTCCAATCGTCAAACATACCAAACTGCAGCCCTCTAGCCTCAGTAGCCTTTATTTTATTTAACGTTAAAGCTAGCCATAATCGTACTTCTGGCAATGATATAGGATAGGCCCCCACCGGGCCGCGGTTAAAGCTTCATGGGGCGCGGCTCATATAGCATTATACCGAGACCACCGAAGGACAGATTTATTTTCGGTGGCCTTGATTATGAGGTGTAGCGGCTGTACAGAAAACTCGATTGCGCCGAAGAAACTTCGGCGTATTTTTTACTTGTTTTTTGTTGTTGATTCTCTGCCTTGTTCTTTGAGCAAATATCTGTCGGTATGAAATTTTTTACACTTCTTCTGTTGTGATATTCTTTTCCTGAAGGTATTTTTTCCAAGCATAAATATGTATGTATGCAATTATGTATGTATGTATGTATTTATGTATGTTATACATCATGTGACGCAAGAAACCTACAAGTTATTGCAAAATGTTTAAGTTTTATAAAGATGAGAATACAAATGCCACTTCAGTATTATTATTATTATTATTATTATTATTATTATTATTATTATTATTATTATTATTATTATTATTATTATTATATATTTCATGGAGTTATATTTTTAACGTTGGCAAGATAAGATACCCTCCAAAGAAGCAAATATTAATTCCTATTTTTAAGCCATGAAATGTCCCCACGTGCCACAGTCGACTTGGGTCTCCCAGTAGACGAACATAATCCAATTTATATCCCGCCAAGAGTTTTCATTCCTTCCATTATCGTATTCCCTGGAATAAGGGTGGATACAGAAGCAGCGACATTTTAGATATTACAGATGCATTAAGAACGGACTACTGCTCAATTTGTCTTTCAGAAGGATTGCTAGATTCAAGAAGAGACGTAATTTCGCAGCATTGCTGGGATAAGAAAGGGAAAGAATTAGTTACAGATTTTTATATAAGTATTAAGCTGTGAGTGCCAATATAGATGAGTGACTAGAAATGAGAGATTTTAGGGTTTAATCATTGAAGAAGGGATACTGAATTGAGTTGAATATAGGCTTAAGAGGTCTTTCAGAGTTGAAATGGAAATTGACAGTAAAAGTTTTCAAAGGTGTAACAGGAGGAAAACCTCGCAGTTGCACTATGATTTTATTGTTAGGAGAGGGTGGAAAGTAAGATGGAAGAAAGAGAATATGAAAGGAGGTACAGTAAAAGGAACGAAAGGGGTGCAGCTAGGGGCCCAAGGCACGCTGCAAAGAACCTTAGGATATTAAAGAAAAGAAGAGAATGAATGATATACCCCCGAAAGAATGATGGCCTTGAAACTGCCCAGCAAGAAAGATACGCCAATAAAACGCATTTGGAAAGGGATTGTATTCTGTAGGAAAACGAAGTCAATGTTAATTTAGGTTACATCTGCAGGTTATGCAGCTATATCCTCGAGAGATGAACACATACACGCCTAAAACGATATATGTATGCAACTTTATATAAGGTGTAAAGTGATGTCCTTTGCCTCAGAGTTATTTTCAGTGCCAATTGCAAGAGTGATAAGAGTATTTTTGCCTCTGCATGACTTCTACACAAAGTGGTAACCATGTCACCGAATGTTCAAGCCTTTGGATAATTGCCTCTGAATAAATACTCTAGGTACGGGAAGGTTTCATAGTTATGTGAAGTAAACATGAATTATTTTATCGTTTCTTGTACGCTGGGATTATATTTTCATATATACGAGAACTTGCTGTACAAATTCACTTCCTTTCAGTTTATTCTGTAGACATGTACGCTAGTTATGGGCAATAAAAATGTACAGAATTCAAAAAGTCCTGTGTTACAAATACGCCCTCTCTAACCTGGGAGCTGGGAGTAATCCATCTAAGGTTTTTTCCCAACCTCCAGCAATACTTGACGCAAAACATCATCATTTTCCTCAACTGACCTAAATTATATCTGAAAATAAGGAAAAGGCGCCCAGATATATGATATTTCCTTACGAGATGATAAATCAAGTAAGAATGATCGCATTTATGAAGGAACTTATATTTACACCAGAAAATACTGTCAACTTACAAGGTCTTTGTATTGAGAATTCCTGCAAACTCATTCTTCCGGAATTTCATTTGTTTCACTCCAGAGGAGAGGCGGGAATCCTCTCTTCCGTCAGTGAACTGAACAAAGAGGAGGGGGAATATTTATTGCAGCTCGTGGAAAAGAATGCCGCTGAAGTTTGCAAGGGGGTGGGGACAGTGATAAATGATAGCTCTTAACTAACGCATCCAAAGAGAGCGATTTCATTAGACGCCCCAAGAGGAGGTTCAGATTATAACTTTTTTTTTTTTCTGTGGAAGATTCCTGTCTCCGATGAGTGCTATGTTAAGTAATTCATGGTGATAAGGAAGTAATAAGTGTCATTATACTTGATCATCATGCGTGTCATTATACGTAATCAATGAATGATGGAATATCAACTAAAGAGATTTTGTGAAGTATTGCAGGATCAAGGGTTTGGTAAAAAAAAAAAAGAGAGAGGACGCCTGTATCAATGTTTTACCCCGAACGTTGAAATTCATTTTCACTTTCCGGTTTCTATCATATTTAATTACGTTTGAAAGTAGATTCCAATAAGTTTTATCACATCGGAGCATGAAGACTTTAAGAGCAAAATATTTCTTATAATAAGATAATATCAACGCGTGGAGCACATTACGACTTTAGTATAAGCTTTAGCTTAAATTGATGAATATTTACCATATTAATTCATGACTGCGTTCTATAAACGAAAATCAATAAGAGAAAGTCGAAGAGAATATAAGTTTATCAACTACGTAGCCATTCCATAGTTTTAAGTCTTTGCCAAAGAGCTGATATAAGATTTATATGGAAAACATTCCGCATGTATTTAAGTAATGACTGAGGAATCCAATAAATGAATTCATAAACTTTAGTACCAAAACCCTATGAAAATGGTAAATCAACATTTAATTACTGCCACACTGAGAACGGTTTAACCCGTTAGGTTTTAATTGGTCAGCATCCTCTGGGCAAACCATGAACAATGATAATTAACAATGGAATTGAACTGAATCTCGTCTAAAAAGTTCGCGCGTGTATCTACGTATTTTTTAGTGAATAGTTTGTAATTTTCTAGAACAGAGATCGAATAATGAACAGCGTTCTTGACGTGAGTAAAAATATAAGCGTTCATTGTTAACCAATGAGAAAATGTCATTTTACTGCAAAGCTTTAATTTTTTTAGTTAAAAAAAAATTACTACACATTTCGTTCGATTTGATGTCAAGGGGAATTAATCAGATATTCTGAAATGCATAATTTTCTGTTAAAAAATATTTTCTCGCTTGGGATGTTTCACAATTCAAAATACGGACGTGATAATTATCAAGTATGTCTTATGTGCTGGTCTGCAGTAGCATCAAGAACCAATGTTTTTCAAGATAACATCTTTGTCTCTTATTATTATTATTATTATTATTATTATTATTACTTCAGCCTATGAAACCTATTCACGTGGAACAAGCACACCAAAGGGGCCATTGATTTGAAATTCAAGCTTCCAAAGAATGTTGGTTTCAACCTCCCACAGCAGACCCCACACTGCAGCAGTAACTGACCATGATACAGAGCCAGTGATTTTTCATCGCCCTGGGGGAGACGCGAACCCGCGACATCTGAGTGGCATGCCACGACACTAACCACTAAACCAGCGATGTTTTAATCTTGAGTTAATATTTAACACTAAGAGCCATGAAGCCTCGTACACCTGGTAAACTACACAGGTGTTAATTAAACGCGACAGAAATACTGCCCGATTAGTACAGAGATCAAAAGGATATCAGAAGAGTAGTGAATGCCATTCTCTCTCTCTCTCTCTCTCTCTCTCTCTCTCTCTCTCTCTACACACTCATAGCAACTCTTGCCTTTTGGTAGTCTGGTGGAGAAACCCATTTGATTAATGGTTTATTTGTGTGTCCTGGTGTTGGACGGGAGACCGGATAATGGAAATTGGGAGAATACGCTTTTACAATGTTTAGATCGTATTTGAATGGGATTCCTATTGAAAAGAGAGAGAGAGAGAGAGAGAGAGAGAGAGAGAGAGAGAGAGAGAGAGAGAGAGAGAGAGAGTTTATCTCTCATATAACCTAAGTTATCTCTTTACTTTTCCATATGTGTAAATACCGCGTTGAAACTCTCAGTTCGTCATGTACTTTTCATAATTACATCCATCTTTATCAATGTCATCATTAATCAAATTGTTATTGGATGCCGAATAGATGTAAAATAGACTAAAGCATTCCACTAATTTCTCAGAATACTTTTTCCTTCTTTTTCCTTTCTCTTGCTTACTGCCAGTGACTTCTTAAATTCTCTATCGATTACGTTACAGAATCTTATAAACAATATAAAAAAAGTTGTACATAAAAGTTTCTGTCTGTACCTGACTTACGAGAACCACTCCCCTCTCCTCTTCCCTAACATTCATACACACATACATATACACAAACACACACACATCCACCTTTTTCTGTGTATATTTAAATCTTTTTTTTTATTTACTCAATACCTTCAGAGGGTGATTCAATGATAAATCATCTTTAAAGTGTGGCCCATTTCTCTCTCTCTCTCTCTCTCTCTCTCTCTCTCTCTCTCTCTCTCTCTCTCTCTCTCTCTCGTTATCTGTTCTGGAAATCCATCCTTTCCAAAAGGTCCCATCATGTTTAATGACATTTGACACCGCACCAAATGTCAAACAAATAAATTATTCACTAATTTGTAATAGCTCTGATTGAGTTATGGAATGTTGGATGATGGGGTTACATGGCCGAATTCAATTACATTATGGCAGTTGGTTAACTTCATATAATTAATTCAATTACCTCGAAGCTCTGTCAGCGGGAATATGTTGTGTTTTCGGTGACAGCAGAACGCGTTTCAAATCTTTAAAAGAATCTTTGAAAGAAGTCCATTCTTTTATGAAGGGAAATAATTGCGTTATTAAAAATTCCGAAGTTCATTCCTAGATGGAATTTCACCTCATTCCTTTGCTGGGTCGTTACATGATGTGGTTATGTAATGAAATTTTTATTTAATAAAGTGTTCTACACCTTTCGAGAATTTTGGCATCTGAAGGAAACTTTTATTTTCACAACCAGGATTCTTATTTTAGGGTTATTTTTATTCCTCTCTTCAAACATTCTTACCCCCAGAGTAAATCTCTTAATTCTTTTCAGAATTTTATTAAAATACTTTGATCCTTTTGTAGCTTTACTTTTCCTAACTTTTGGAGATTAATTTAAAGAGGAGAACTAAACATTCTCATTGCTTTAAATGCCAGAGATCAGATGACATTTATCGATACGTACGCTTTCTTCGCTGCATTTTTGGACGTCAGCTGGGAATATATTAAAATATTATTTGATCTTATGTGAAAATATATACTGAAATGTTTTTATAAATCAGACTGAGTAAAATTATCGTTAGAAAAAAATTTAGGGCAATAGTAAGCTACGCAGACGCGAAATTATTGCCAGTGTGAACGGTGGAAGTGTAAACGTTTTTGGCTCGTATAGTTTTGAGGACGTAAAGGCACCAGATAATGATAGGATGAAGAAGGGGGTTAATAGTATAATAGCTGAAGCAGGGTAGATAACATGATATCCTTGATAGGCTTGAAAGGGAAGAAAAAGTTTGCCTGAAATCAGATGTTGAACGATATGAAATGATTGATGAGCTGTCTCTCCTTTATGGAAATGGTACGTGGATGATAAATATGAATAAGAGAAAGTCTAAGAGTATTAAATATTTAGACAACCTATTTATTTACACGTTGAGCAACAGGTTAAAATAAGAAGATATGTAGAAATACAAGTAAGACGCAACGGAGGTCAAAATTATTAAAAATATTGAAGTGTTATCAGATGGTCTGGTCAGGAAGAGAGTACGCCAGGGTCCAGGTTGCGTTAACCTCTCATTTTTGGGATACGTTTGCTAGCCCATGCCCCGTCGCTACCTTCAGTACGACCTATTACAGTGAAGCAGCCACCAGGGTACACTAGATTTATCAGAAGATGGCCCAAACATACGTGTCTCTCCACTCCTTCCCCGCCCCCACCATCCTATCCAATTCCATATTTGATCGGACTTTCTCTATAGCTGGTGTAAGAGAGGTTTTAACCACTGAGCTAAATTTTTCTGTCTGTCTGTCTGTCTGTCTCTCTCTCCTCCATATATATATATATATATATATATATATTATATATATATATATATATATATATATATATATATATATATATATATATATATATATATATATATATGCAAATAGTAATATTCAGCTATCATAACATAAATTTTCTGTCTGTCTGTCTATCTGTCTCTCTCTCTCTCTCTCCATAAATATATCCATATATATATACATATATATATATATATATTATATGCGCATATAGTAAATATTCAGCTATCATAACATAATTTTTGCAGTCTGTCTGTCTGTCTGTCTGTCTGTCTGTCTGTCTGTCTGTCTGTCTGTCTGTCTGTCTGTCTGTCTCTCTCTCTCTCTCTCTCTCTCTCTCTCTCTCTATATATATATATATATATATATATATATATATATATATATATATAGAGAGAGAGAGAGAGAGAGAGAGAGAGAGAGAGAGAGAGAGAGAGAGAGAGAGAGAGATACATATATTATTGTACTCGCAAATAGTAAATATTCAGCTATCATAACATAGACAAATTCTTATGAGGTGACGGAAAAGAACTGCAAAAAATGACGAATATGTGAGATGCATCATTCTCGCGTTCGTGCAGATTGCACAACACTTTTGTGCCTTCTTTAGGGCCTGCAGTCTCTGTGTAATGCTTCAGAAGAGGCTAGATTCTCTCTCTCTCTCTCTCTCTCTCTCTCTCTCTCTCTCTCTCTCTCTCCTCCTCCTCCTCCTCCTCCTCCTCCTCCTCCTCCTCCTACTCCTTCTCCTGTCCGTTTCTCTATCTGCCTCGTTTTTATATTTGTAATCATTTGGTAATTTTTACATGATTGTCCTTTTAATATTACTAAGATCATTCACTTCGTCTCAAAATTTCTGGATATGTCTGTCTTGCTATTTATTTACTGCCCAAATGTTTTTGCTTCTCTTTGCACTGTGGATAAATTCATGCATAAAATTATGTTAAATTTTTTAAGTTTTCTTTATTAGATTTCCTCTGATATGCGTATTATACTGTATACTGTATTCTATATATAAGGACCGACTCTGTAGAAACATGTAAAAGTATTTTTTTTCTCATATTTTAATATATTGCCGAAAATACGAGAAGGCAGATACTTTGAACACAGCGGCCTTAAGTTGAAGACACAAGTAGTTGAAAATATTTTCTTTAATTAAGAACATGTAAAGAAAATAAAAAATATTGTTAGTACAGTACCAGCTGTGAGGAAAAAATATATGAAAAATAAACTGCATGTACTGCAGGACAAAATAAACTGCTTAGATCTTTAATTTATATAAGTTATTTTGATATTTTCTTTCTAAGCAACATCTAGTACTTTCATTCTTTGTAATAACTCAGGTGAAAATACGGAACTAACAAAGTGTATCAACAAAACTAAAAAATAACTGAAATACTGGAACAAGAATTCAGCAAAGCAGTTTTTGGTTGGGAGAAAAACTCTCTGTCACGAGAGCTCATAAATATTCTAAAGGGTCCACAATAATATTACTATTAAAGGCCCGTGTAAAATTTATAAAGGCTTTCGAACCCTACTCTGGGTTCATTTGGCTGGAGATGAACCCAGAGAAGGGTTCGAAAGTTTTTATAAATTTTACAAGAGCCTTTAACAATCATATTATTGTGGACCCTTTAGAACAAAAAGCACTTATTTTTTTTTTTAGATACGACTGAATGGAAAATATTATTTACGGCATTTAAAGAAATATGTTTCTGGAAAATATAATTTTAGGATTAGATCAATATTCATTATCATTTTGCCAGATTTTATGAATTTTAATGTAACTTTTCTATTGTTGATTTGAGATGTATCGTTAGTCAGAAATGAAAACAGAAGCATTAAATTAATAATAATAATTAACTTAAACTATGTTGGGAGTTTTGCAGTCATAAACTACGCATGCATATTAATTACAATGATTAATTAATCGGGGGTCACGGACGGCGATACCAGCCAATTTCCCCTAATGAGATGAATGTTAATTCCGAATATTATAAGGTTACATTAATGATTAGTTCTGGATAATTGCTACGAATTTCTTCTTTAATCATTTTTGTACCTCCCTGCTCTATCTTATCATTACACCACCTGTTAATATTATTGGCTTTTTTCAATAATATTATCGTCATAATTAAGCATCTCGATATTCATTAATTCAGGCTCAGGTTTTTTATTATTCAGTTATAATTATTTGGATAATTGCTGTGAATTTCTTCTTTAATAACGTTTTTCTACACCCTGCTCTATCTTATCAGCATATCACCCTTATTAATATTATCAGCTTTTTTCAATAATGTTATCGTTATAATTAAGCATCTCGATATTCATTAAATGAGGCTCACGTTTTTATTATTCAGCTATAATTATCTGGATAATTGCTATGAATTTCTTCCTTAATCATATTTTTTCCTCCCTGCTCTATCTTATCATTATATCACCCCTATTAATATTGCCAGCCTTCTTCAATAATGTTATCGTCTTCATCAAGCATCTCGATATTCATAGTCTTAATTCAGGCTCATGTTTTTATTATTCAGTTATAATTATCTCTTCGTATTTATACCTGATTATATTTTTTCATTCTCTGGTTTTAAATCAACCCAGACGATTAACACCTGAGCTTGTTAATAATCATTTGTTTATCCTTCATGCAAATATCAGAGTTAATTGCTGGACACCTTAAATATCCGTTACTTCCGAACTGAAACCATATCCTGAATTATATTCCCAAAACATTAGAAAAAGTATCGGTTTTTGGAATTCGGGTCTTAATCGTAAGAGAAGATTTGAGATCATCCTAACACGGCTTAGGATTGGCCATATCCGCTTCACTCATAAAAACATTTTAGAGGGAGCCAGTGCCCCAGTTTGTGTTCACTGTGGTGGACAGTTATCCGTTGAGCACATGCACTGTCCTAAATTTAATCGCCTTAAGGCAAAGTACTTACAAACTGGGAAGAATATTTTAGAAATTTTAACTGATGATGTTGAGGTAGATAACCTCATGAGCTATCTGAAAGAATCTGGTTATTTTAATGAGATATGATTTCAATATATTTGATAAAGATTTTAGTCATATTCTTATACTAAGTATATATTTTGAATATAAAAGTTTAATATATACTTATTTTTTGTTGGTTCTACCTAATATCATTCTTCATTTTGTACGTTCATATTTTAACACTGAAGGTTACTAGTATATCATCATTCACCTATTCATTATTAATCATATCATTAATTTATATATTTCACCTTCATTACGCGTTGAACAATCCTGATGGGTTCCGGCGGTTGGGCTTCAAGACATAAATTTCATAATCAATCAATCAATCACATTACTGCTTCCCTACATTTCACCTTTGTACAGACTTCGACATCAATTATATTTGCAGTTATTGTGGATTTTTCTTCCAAATGAAGAGGTATCTCAATTATCATCATTTCAAAAGTACTTTGTCTTAATGGGGTAAGAAAGAACTAGAGCTTATGCATTTCTCAGACATTCCTCCTTATCAAAAGTGTAATTAATAACTTCAATATGACAACAAAGCCATTCAATATTTATTTTCCCGTTTCTTGTATTAGTTTCTCTTCCTGACTAATCACTTCAATTAAGCTTTAAATCATAGCATGCGTCGTGTGACATTCGATTTCTCATCCGAATTATGATCTGATATTAACTCTGATTAAGGTAATTTGAGATAGAATATTTCAAGCATTCATGATGTGATGACTTAAGGTAATGATTTATATAAAAAGCTTATTGTATAAATGATGTTTTTGCTATTTCAATAATGTTATTGGGAAACCATGAATCGTAATATAAAATGTTTTGGGGAAAGCGATATTTCGAAATCATGGCGAAAATGGAAAAGTTAAGCGGTCTTGAATATTAAACGGGGAGAAATACGACGTTCTCATTTTATTTTTGAGAATATACGGGAAGCGTATTTTTGCTCAACTAACGCTGAAAACTTGTCGTTAATTGATGATCATGGGAAAGTTAAGAGCTTTGAAGTTTTCACAAAAATAATGGTTTTTACTGAAATAATGGTCTTTCTTTGTTTTGAAATTGCAAATCTTTTTCCTACTTTAAAACATTTTTTTTCCAAATATCCTCTAGTTCTGAATGTAAAAAAAAAAAGAAATTAAAGAAGCTTTTTCCTTTGAATTAAAACTATTTTTTTTATCTTGTAAATAGTATTGATTTTACCATTACATAGCAATCTTATTTTTATTTTTCAAGTGTCACTAATACTAACTTCCTTATTTCGAAGACTAGGCTTCTGTGCTTCAAAAGTTCTTATTCTAATTTCGTTAATTTATTTTATTGTTCCTTGAATTAAAAACAAATAGACTTGATGATGTCTAGAGGAGCAAAGAAAAACAAAATCCATCAGTAAATATGAGACTGAAGGACTGATATATTTGACTTCTCACATCATACGATTTCTTATATAGTTTAATATTTACAATACTTTTTATAACAACTGCGTCTTCCACAATCCTGCAGTTTTCATTATAGCCCTTTTATAATCATTATAACCCATCCATTTTCGTCATGGTAAGCAGTTTTTTATACCCGAAGATTTTTAATAAAACCACTTGTTTCTTATTTATAAACTTCACACAGTCCATAACATTTTATGTATCCACCTAACAGATGCAAAAAATAGCTTATCTCTCTCTCTCTCTCTCTCTCTCTCTCTCTCTCTCTCTCTCTCTCTCTCTCGGTTGCTCAACAACCGCCATCTGCCAAAGCTTGTAGGAGTTTTTGTTTACTCTTGGTATTTTAAAAGGCAACGGTAATCAGTCTACAAAAAACTCTCCTCTTTTTTTGTGTGTGGCTTTGGACTGTCATGAATTTATATTCGTGGAGAAGTTACAAAATAAAATGGGAAACTCGTCCTGTGGAAATATGCGAAGTCCAAACTTCAGGTCTGGAAACGTTGACATTCTTGCCAATGTTCGTCGCCAAGGAAATTCCACGAACATTCCTGAGACTCAAATTTCCATGGAGAATTCTAATTGACTCTGGTTTCCCTTTTTTTTTTTTGAGAGGATTTTCATGGGATTTCGGAGATCATCAACTTGTCGAGTGACATTTCATCATATCAATGTAAGAAAAAAATCATATAGAGACAATGGAACAGTGAATGGGATTTTAGATTTATTCATGTACTTTTCGACATGTAAGGTCATCACGTGGAATTTTACCTAATTTGAATTTTACACCTGTACACGCACGCACACACACACACACACACACACACACACACACACACACACTAAAGCTAGTTAGCTATTGCAGTAAGAAATAATCACGTAGATATAATAGAACAGTAAATAAGATTTTAGCTTTGTTCATGTACTTTTCAACACATAAGGTCATTACATGTAATATTTTTGCTAATTTGATTTTTACGCCTACACACACACACACACACACACACACACACACACACACACACACACACAGAAAGGTTAAAGAGGTTATTGTACAAATGATTTTATGATAAAAAATGCAAATGACGAAATGCTCTCTAAACATAATGTATCCTGTATCTATGTAATAAGGAGCTAAAGAATTGCAGAATGGGGTGTACATACAAAAGGCATTTCTAATAGTACAGAAATTGCAGGATTTATATAAACTCAATAACTGTTGAGGAAGCAGTGACTATTATTATTATTATTATTATTATTATTATTATTATTATTATTATTATTTATTATTATTATTATTATTATTATTATTATTATTCAGTAGATGAAACCTATTCATATGGAACAAGCCCACAGGGGCCACTGACTTGAAATATAAGCTTCCAAAGAATATGGTGTGCAATAGGAAGAAGCAAGAGGAAGTAAAGGGAAATACAGAAAGGAGAGATACAACTTACTAAAGAAGAAAAATGAATTAATAAACAGATAAATAGATGAAAACGTATCAAAATGCAAGAGGAATAGTATCAGGGTGGTAATGCATTGCATTTTCTCTTGAACTTCTGAAGTTCCAGTCGCAACACATCCTCAAAACCAAAGGAGGAAGACACCAGGTGTGTACGAGATAACAGGTGAAATGCAGCTTTGCGGAAGCAACAGTATGACTGAATGGCGTCCAGGATGTAAAAAAAAAAAAAAAAAAAAAAAAAAAAAAAAAAAAAAATCATTGGATAAGTGTGAGGTCTTGAAAGAACTGGGGGTAGAGAATACATTGTTTCCTTGCTTGAAGTAAAGGTGACAGAGGCCATTTGGAGCATTATAACGGCATAACATCCCATCAGGATGTAAAAAAAAAAAAAATCGTTGGATAAGTGAGAGGTCTTAAAAGAACTGGGGGTAGAGAATACATTGTTTCCTTGCTTGAAGCAAAGGTGACAGAGGCCATCTGGAGCATTATAACGGCATAACATCCCATCAGGATGTAAAAAAAAAATTAAAAAAATCCTTGGATAAGTGAAAGGTCCTGAAGGAACTGGGTAGAGAGTAAATTGTTTCCTTGTTTGAAGTAAAGGTGACAGAGGCCATTTTGAACATTATAACGGCGTAACATCCCACATACCTGGGAAATTCTGTGGCAGGATTTTGATTGAGGAAGTAAAAAAAAAAGGAAGAATTGTGAGGGAGATGTATATAAGTACTGACATTAAATGGATGTCAGTACTTATGTAGGATGCAAATACTATTTCCAAATACGAGATATGAAAAGGTTACTTGTAACCCATATCTGCAGTCCGATTTTATATGGAACATTTCAAGAACTGAATATTTTTCACAAAGAAACGTGTTTTATTTTCATTCTAGCTGCTCCTTTCAAGCATGTCATTCTCGAAATACGAAAGCAGATGTAAGACCAAAAAAACTTTTTTTTTAAATTTCCTTTTTTTTCAGGCATATGCTATCAAGAGGCACCCTTTCAGGCAAAATTGAAAACGCTTTATAGAAAAAGTGTTTAGTTTTAAATCTAGCTGCTCCTATCACGCGTCTAGTTCTCGAAATACGAAAAGATATAAAAGGAAAAAAAAAAGGATTTCTAAAAAAACTCACTTTTTTCAGGCATATGATGGTAAGGGGTCCCCTTCCAGGGAAAACTGAAAATGCTTTGTAGCAAAAGTGTTTAATTTTCACTCTAGCTTCTCCTATCAGGCGTCTAATTCCCGAAATACGAAAAGAGATACAATACAAAAAAAGGGGGTGATTTCTAGAAAAGCTTACAAAAAATTTTTCAGGCATATGATGGTAAGGGGGCCCCTTCCAGCCTAAATTGGAAACGCTTTATAGCAAAAGTGTTTAATTTTCAATCTAGCTGCTCCTATCACTCGTCTAATTCCCGAAATACGAAAAAGATACAATACAAAAAAAAAGGGGGATTTCTAGAAAAACTTACTTTTTTCAGGCGTATGATGGTAAGGGGTCCCCTTCCAGCCTAAATTGAAAATGCTTTATAGCTGATGTGACAAAGGCTTCCAGGTAGAAGCAGGGAGAAGGACCAGAGGAGGATAAAAGAATGAATCACGTTTGCTGGAACCAGTGACTCAATGGGCCGAAAATTTAAAGGAAAACGAAAAAATTCCGGGAAGATTTTTTTTTTATTTTTAACAAGTAGTCGTAAAGTAAAAAGCTGACTATTTTTTCATCACATGACGGCTGGTTTAGGTTTAGTGATATTTTTAATGATTTATAGGTGTGCTTTCGCTTCACAGAGGTATGTTTTACTTGTTTAATCGATATTAAAGCTATTATATTATAAATAATATTGGTTTTTGAGGGAATTAATTCAAGAAACCATTCAGTTAACTAACGTTACGACATCTATTGGTTGGCTTTGAAAACGGGAATCATTCCCGATCCCTTACATATTCTCTCTCTCTCTCTCTCTCTCTCTCTCTCTCTCTCTCTCTCTCTCTCTCTCTCTCTCTCTCTCTCTCTCTCTTCCGTAAGTCGATTACACCTGACACCAGGTTTTCAATACAAAATTATTTCACTCCGTGATGAGTATGAGAACGTAAAGATTCAACTTTCTTGTTCCGAGTTCAGTTTTTAGTCTTCTGTAAAAGAAAACTATTGCGCCGGCTTTGTCTGTCCTGTCCGTCCGCCCTCAGATCTTACAAACTACTGAGGCTAGAGGGCTGCAAATTGGAATGTTGATCATCCACCCTCCAATCATTAAACATACCAAATTACAACCTTCTAGCCTCAGTAGTTTTTATTTTATTTAAGGTTAAAGTTAGCCATAATCGTACCTCTGGTAACGATATAGGACAGGCCACCACCTGACCGTGGTTAAAGACTCATGGGCCGCGGCTCATACAGCATTATACCGAGACCACCGAA
>NC_089762.1:36090890-36095890 GCF_040412425.1 Macrobrachium rosenbergii | reverse complement strand
TAAGTGTGGAGATAGATCTGTTGTTTACTTTCTATAACGTTCTTTCTCTAATGTCTTTACTCTATATAAACAAAATAATCTGTCGAGGTCGGATGAGGCTTTTAGTCTTTCAAAGCCAATCTTCTCAGAGATATGACCAAGAAATTGTTTTCCATTTTTAGATTAAAAAAGACAAAAACTTCATAAATATTGTACCAAACACTTTTAATTTTCGAATACTTTTCCCTGTTCCTGAACGTTATAATAATAATAATAATAATAATAATATTTTCCTGTAATAATAATAAATAATAATAATAATAATAATAATATTTTTATAATAATAATAATAATAATAATAATAATAATAATAATAATAATAATAATAATAATAATAATAATAATAATAATAATAATAATATGGTGATATGCCAGTGGAAATTGTACCCATAATCATGGGAACACTAGGCACGATCCACGATCCCAAGGTCCCTGAAAAGGAACCTGGAAAAACTAGAAGCCGAAGTAGCTCCAGGACTCATGCAGAAGAGTGTGCTACTAGAAACAGCGCACATAGTGAGAAAAGTGATGGACTCCTAAGGAGGCAGGATGCAACCCGGAAACCCACTCTGTAAATACCACCCAATCGAATAGGATGACTGAGATGAAAAAAAAATAATAATAATCATAATAATGATGATAATAATAATAGTCTTTTAAGTTAAAGGGACCGATGCCTTATTTTATGCGTTTCGAGTTTACACTATCAAGTTTGCTTCAGGTGACAGTTGCTGCAGACGACAGGAATTTCTATTATTTGGTGCGATTTCGAGAGCAAATTTTTTTTTTTATTTATTGTATTCAGAATTCAAGTAAGGTTGTTTAACAATCCCCCTCAGAGCAATTTCAGAAATATCAGATCAATTTCGAGCAATTTTTTTATTTATTGCATTAAAATAATCACAATCCCCGAGTCAGATTTGTGCAATTTCGAGAGCAATTTTTTTTTATTTATTGCATTCAGAATTCAAGTACGGTTATTTAATAATCCCCGAGTGAAATATAGATTCGAAATATAAAATAAAAGTCACAGTTTCTGATAGTTGAAAGTTTATCAAGAAATATCAAGAATATTAAGTGAAAGGAAAATTTTGACAATATATTTGTTTAATGCCCCGATATGTTTTCATATTGATTCGTCGCTGATTACTGCTTTACTTTGTGGTAGATTTCTTTGAGTCTTTTGTTTCAGAATTAATTTGAAAACTTTACGAATTTCCGTTGTACAAGATTCATTTTGGAAAAGGTTTCATTGTTAGTTATATTATTATTTTATTAATTAAATCATTCCTAATTTTATTCAAAACAATTAAACGTATAGGAAAAGGTTAATGAAATCATTCAAAATTTTATTCACGACAATTAAACGTAATGAATTTGGAACTGAACCATTCATGAAAAATCATTCTTAAGCACCTTAATGGATGTTTTAGCTAAATTCAAGTACCGTGTGAATCCTTCCTCGACTAAAAGCGTGAAATGAATTCCTTTCTCGCTAGACGACGACGAAACGTCAATTTACACCGGACGCAGTTCTATTTGCATCAGTTTTGAAAGGGGAAATCACGAACAAAGCTGCGTTCCTGAGAGTTGTCATGCATGCAGGAAACAGACCCGTGAATTCGCACTGTATAATCTATGAACACTAAAAAGAAAAAAGAAACACATTTCTCCAAAAGAAAAAGCCAACGAAGCGAGTGAAGCTTTCACCCGACCAGGAAATAGTGAGAATGGTTCTCGGGAAAATTCTTTTTATTTTCAAGTCGATGACGAAAACGAATTCTTTTACGAAAAAGATCCCGAAGAAAACGAATTTTCTTATGGAAGAGAAAAGGATAAAATACTGAATTACAGGACAGTGACGTCAGAGAAAAGAAAAACACGGGGCTGACAAAACAAATTCCCAAGAAACTGTTTCCCAGAAGAAAATATAAATAGGAGGAATGTGTCTGCGACATTTGAGACAAGTATCACCGTTATTTATTTCTTTTAGCAACGACATATCCGAGAATTGTTTTGAGGAATAAAATTGACAATAAGTAAAGAGAGTAATTATTCTATATTGCATTTTGACACGATGTTAATGAAAACACCCATTAAAGAAAAAAAAGTCATTTGCAATAATGAATAAAAATGATAATTGTTCATTAGCTTGTCAGCCATACCAAATTTCATTTTTTTAAAGAGGGGAACAAGATCCCTTGAGTAAATTGGTGCTGTTTTAGAATGAAATATGTAAATAACTGTAATGGCAAATGTTTTGCGTTTTTGAAATAAAACCAGTATCTACTTTCTCAGAAAAAGCATTGAATTCTTTCATCCGTTTTAAAGCCTGGCAGGTTTCTTTCAGCTTCAGTGGAAGATTAACCTTCAAGGAGAAGTAGATTAGGATGTTAAATAGAGTGAAAGTATTATCAAGTATTTTTTTTTATTATACGATCGTGTAGAGGAATTATGTGGTATTTGGTTTTACGCTGATAATTTAACAGGAATAGAAGATAATCCTACGTATGATTAGTTTTTCAGTGGATTTAATGATGACGCTCAGTACTTGCTTGTTATCTATTTTATACAGTGTGTGTGTGTGTGTATATGTATGTATATACAGTATATATACATATATATATATATATATATATATATATATATATATATATATATATATATATATATATATATACATATATACTACAGGCTGACTAAACATAATGGGGTGATTTATATTAGCATTCTTATATTGTAAACAATATATTTGGGCAGCCAATTCATACTTTTTTTATGAATATACTGAAGATCCAACATACGAATTAACAAGCGACATAACAAACCTGATATAAAAATGAGTTTTAAATAAAAAAAGAATACCAAATCAATCACAGATCAAATCTGAAAATGAATAAATATCAAAGTTGATCGATTAATTACAGTCAGAGATTATTTTTGTCAGCCGATAGGTACTTCTTGAGCCGCAAACAGGCGACCTAGTCACGAGTAAATACCACAAAATTATAATTATAGTTATTTTCACCATGAAAATGATAATGATATCAGCAACAGAAAAGGTAACTTAGTTCATCATGTGATTTTTAACCAATTTTGCGATCATGGAAGTCTCCTCTCCATCAAGGAATAAGCCAGGTCCTTTGCACCTTTAACTGACAATTTGTAATTAGTTAATGAAAAGGACCAGTTGACCTAAACCAATCAAAATTAACAGATCGAAACATCTAATAAATGCTTGATTTAGATTTGTTAAAATGTATTCGGCTTCTTGCCTATAAAGAAACCAATCCTGATTTTTTCCAAATTTATAATCATTAAAAGAAAATAGTGGTGGTATGAGGTGAGATGAGGCAAGAAGTCAAGGAGATGAACATCGTGTATGAGACAGGAAAAAGGGCTAAAGATGCGATTACCCGGTTAAATAAGGCAGAACAATTTAATGAGCCTTTTGCAGGTGTCACGAAAACAACCGTTTCGATAACACGAGAGGATAATGGAACCTCGGTTCTCGGTCACGATTTCGGTTATTTCAGGGCTGAACCAGTTTCGTTCGAATCCTCGACACAAGAATGTTAATTTCAGGGTTATGGATTTGAACTGGGACGAATATCTTTCCAGTATTTTAGAATACTGGAATCTTACCTCTAGGTTTCACATAAGGGTAAGATTAGAGAGCCAGACTTGAAGGTGTGGGTATGTTGACTTCACATAGGCACATTGTCACAATCAGAACTAATGTTTTAATTAGCGATTATAAAAGGATCGGTGAAGCCTGAACAAATGAGTTTAGAAGAAAACAAAGTTCAGGAAGGAGAAAGTCAAGTTTATCGACAAAGGCAAAATTAGGATGAGTATGTCAAATATTTTCGATTTAGCAGAGAAAGACACACGTCTTCCATAAAATAATGTGCCGGGAGAGATTAAATCAGAGCTTTGTTGTCGGAAATGTGAAAATGTGCGTAAAAATATGCTAATTTACTGAAACTATGTCTGTGAACTGACAGATACAAAAGCTATAAGTAGCATGGATCCTGTACTGGTCAACATATTTTAGCATCATAACGGATGAGCCAGTACTTTGGCCAACCTAATAACTCTGGGTCCCTCTTACGAACAGATATAGTAAACAGCATGTACCTAGAGAATGATTATATAACGACTGAAGCCTCTAACAGTCTAGACATCCTGTAAATGAAAGGATTATCGTTGCTTACGTCATCTCTGCTACATATATATCTTTCAAACTTCTTCCTCTTTAACACTTCATCCCTAATTCCTTTCATCAAGTCACTGATTTTAAAAAATGCTTTAAGCTTGCTGAAAAAAACTACATCTAATATTTCATTAATAAATAGAACAGAAGCATTTATTTTTGAGTTCTATTCATCCCAGAGAGAATTTCAGAGACATAGGCCTGAATTCATTAAATAAGAATGACAATCAGTTCAGCAAAGGTTATCAGGAAAGGATAAGAGTGAAATTGCAAGAGCCATTAAAATAATCTAATTCTTCTGACAACAACACACCTAAGTCTCCTGTGTGGAGTAAATAGCCTAAAAAAACAAGTAGAAGGGGGAAAACATTGGGTCACCAGGAAGGAATCCTTTCACGCCAATTACGTCTGGAACAAATGGATGGGAAACCTCCCCCATATTTCCTATTATATATATATATATATATATATATATATATATATATATATATATATATATATATATATATATATATATATATATATATTTCCTATATATATCTCTCTGATATAAACTGGGTAGGAATCGTTACTGTCTTCTTTATGTTCCTAATCCTTCTCCGTTTTTTTCCATTCAGCTGATATACACACACATATATGATATATAATATATATATATATATATATATATATATATATATATATATATATATATATATATATATATATATATATATATATATATATATATATATATATATATATT
>NC_089762.1:36053390-36083390 GCF_040412425.1 Macrobrachium rosenbergii | reverse complement strand
TATAAATGACCGAGAAATCACCATTTTATTGGGAAACAATAGAATTAGGTAAGGAAACACAAGAAAAGAGCTACTCTCTGACAGTGCAGACAATATTGGTATTTCTGTATAAGTGGATCACTGTTTTCTCTGATCTCATTTGGAACTAATTGTTTTATTATTTTTATATCTGTGCATCATTGATATGACCTTGAAAGGTCGAAGAGTTGCATGATGGTAGAAGATACCAGTTAGAAAAAAAAATGTTAGATGATATTTTGTGATCGAACATTTACATAAAATCATTCTCAATGCAGTTTATGTGTTGCATCCTTGATTTTATGATGTTTGTAATGGTAGATTATTCGAACTTTACGCAAGAAACTATCAATTAATTTTTCAAGTTTTCCTCGCGCTGTTAATAAATCACGTGTAAATTCATTATAATTTGAAAATTCCATTGATTAGCAAGAAGAATTAAATATACTGTACGTTGTTCCCTATGAAAACATATGACATATTTCTTGAAGTCAAAACTATTTTGACTTATCGCTTAATCCTAGAATTATATTTTGATGGAGTAGATGTGTAGTGTTGCGTCTAATAGTCGAGTTTTTTGTGAAAAGACATCTTTTGTATCAATATTTCCAGTTTTCCTCTATCTGTTCTTCCTATGAAGCTGCATGAATTAATACGTCGTCCACAAAATTTTCAATGTCCTTGTCTCCAATTAGCATCTTCCTGTTTTTAGTTTCTTTGTCTGAAGAGTAAATTGCAAACCATCCTTTTTTCTTCTAAACGCAAGTCGCCATAATTAAAGCCACATCCTCCATCCTTGTCATTGGCGTCAGCAAAGAAACACCAAAGCATCTGTAACTGAGAAACATTATTAATCCATTCAACCCCATGAATAGCCAATTTAGAGCCCCTGGTGCCTTCGTTAACTCTCTCTAAAAGTGGATAAACAATCCACATTCAATAGCCACCCAGGAGTTCAACTCATGCCATTTTGAAAGTTAAAAATTCCTGCGGATTCGTCACATTGTGTGTTCTGTTGAGAGACGGGGATAATACCTGGTTAATACTAATGTCCGTTTCTCTGTGTTGTTCTTGTTTCTTCTTTTTTTTTTTTTTAGTTTTATCTTTTTTTATCTTTTTTTGTTATTTTTTTCTTTTTTCTTCTTTCTGTATTCCCCTTTACCTCCTCTCACTTCTCCCCAATGAACACACTATTCTTTGGAAGCTTGAGTTGAACACACTATTCTTTGGAAGCTTGAGTTGAACACACTATTCTTTGGAAGACTGAGTTGAACACACTATTCTTTGGAAGCTTGAGTTGAACACATTATTCTTTGGAAGCTTGAGTTGAACACACTATTTTCTTGAGTTGAACATTATTCTTGGAAGTTGAGAACACACTATTCTTTGGAAGCTTGAGTTGAACACACTATTCTTTGGAAGCTTGAGTTGAACACATTATTCTTTGGAAGCTTGAGTTGAACACACTATTCTTTGGAAGCTTGAGTTGAACACACTATTCTTTGGAAGCTTGAGTTGAACACACTATTCTTTGGAAGCTTGAGTTGAACACACTATTCTTTGGAAGCTTGAGTTGAACACACTATTCTTTGGAAGCTTGAGTTGAACACACTATTCTTTGGAAGCTTGAGTTGAACACACTATTCTTTGGATGCTTGAGTTGAACACGCTATTCTTTGGAAGCTTGAGTTGAACACATTATTCTTTGGAAGCTTGAGTTGAACACACTATTCTTTGGAAGCTTGAGTTGAACACACTATTCTTTGGAAGACTGAGTTGACACACTATTCTTTGGAAGCTTGAGTTGAACACACTATTCTTTGGAAGCTTGAGTTGAACACACTATTCTTTGGAAGCTTGAGTTGAACACTCTATTCTTTGCAAGCTTGAGTTTCAAGCAAATGGACCCTGTGGGCTTGTTGTATATGAATAGGGTTCATTTTCTGAATAATAATAATAATAATAATAATAATAATAATAATAATAATAATAATAATAATAATAAAATCTGACAAATTTATTAAGCGACTACACAGATTTTCATCTTTTTAATCATTCTTGTGACGTTTAACATAAAACTATTTAACTATAGGTAAAGGGAACAGGTAAAATAGTGCAGAGGAACTATAATTATAGAAATGAAATCTAAGACCCCAGGTAAAGTTGAACGTGACGAGTGCAAAAAAAAAAAAATAAATGTAGAACTTGCACGAAGGCAAAAACAAAAAAAAAAACAAGTAAAAAATGCGCCAAAGCTTCTTCGGCGCAATCGAGTTTTATGTACAGCGTATAACGCCAGATGGAACTCTCAGCCACGGCCCATAAAACTCTGAGCCGCGGCCCATGAAACTTTCACCCACGGCCCGGTGGTGACCTGTGTTGTTGGCACCTATAGCCGTGCCATACGCACGATTATGGCTAACTTTAACCTTAAAATAAAATAAAATAAAAACTACTAAGGCTAGGGGGCTGCAATTTGGTATGTTTGATGATTGGAGGGTGGATGATCAACATACCAATTACAGCACTCTAGCCTCAGTAGTTTTTAAGATCTGAGGGCGGACAGAAAAAAGTGCGTACAGAATAAAGTGCGGACGGACAGACAAAGCCGGCACAATAGTTTTCTTTTACAGAAAACTAAAAAGGGACAAAGAAAATAATGAAGAATTCTCTAAAGTCTGGTTCACTAGGTACCAGAAGGATGGGAACCATTAAGACAACGAGCATTGTAAATCTTTTTAAAAATATTTTACCATGAGTTCTGATGTCTGAAAAGGATATTTCACGCGTAGCAGATTTTAAATTCCAGGGACTTCTAAAAAATGTAGTCTGGAGAAAGCATAATATTTTAGCAACGAGGGCTTTATATGTGTAAAATATTTACGGCCAATAATAGATAGATTGGCACATGATATAAATTGCGCAATATATATTATATGAAGGAATTTAACAGTAATAAAATTAAGCGTAAGCAGTATTTAACCCTTCCTTAATGGCATAATTCCGCACTATGTCTTTGCACCACTCAAGCAATTTCACTTGTGTGTCCTTTTAAGTCGAGGATATTTTAACTAAAAGCTTTTGGGTGCAGGAGACCCAATCTCTTTTGTGAAACCTTCACAGACGTTCAGCTTTAAAAACTAATAAAATTAAAGAGCTCAAATCTCGCAGGGCGGAAGGGAATCGTCTGGAGAGTGCAGATAAGGTTGGGTTTAGCCAAAAGAGGATTTTTTCTTTATGGATTCGTAAACATAAGTATCGCTGGAAAGAAAGGTATGAAATTTAAAGTAAATTCTCTTTGTTTTGAGATGAAGTCGGTGGCGAAAGTTAATACCTAAAAACTGTAACGCCTAAATGCGTCCCGTGAATTTGTGAGTTTTCACAGCATCCATAATTGTAAAATCCGAGTGGATCTTGTTTGTCCTCTCCCGGGTGACAGTAGGGGAGACATAACACAGCCATCCACCCCTTGCAAACCGGTTTGTCTGCCCCGGTTGGGGCGGGGCAGGTTGGGGATCAGGAGGGTAGGGGAGACATCCACCCTTCTCCCACAAAACTGTTTGTCCGCCCCGGGTGGGGCGGGGTAGTTAGGGGATCGGGAGGGTAGAGGAGACAGCAGCGCAGGGTTCCAGCGCGCGTAGCGCGCGCCAACAAGCTCGTTATCAAACATGAAAGGATATCTTAATGGTATTTTAGTCATGGCTACAAATATTTACGCAATTTCATGGTTAGCAATTTACGTTGCAAACCTTTCAGCTTTCATGCTCATACCTCGGCAAAATAAACACAAGTTCATGAAAGCGATTTGTTTATTTGAGAAACTATGAACGAACCCTACGTCATCATGATTGAATCTCTATAAAAAGACGTTAATGTGAAGTTATTCAACGCTAAAATGTACCTCCTTTCAAGTTGTAAGTTCAAAAATTAGATTATTTCATTCAGTTTTCAATTACGGATAAGTAAAGCATCATAACGCAATAAAACAAATCTGCAGTAAACTCTGCTTTAAATGTAATTCATATTGAAAGCCTCTTTCCCACTTAGAATGTACAATAATTATGAGAAGACGTAATTTTGTTGTCTCAGCCAGGTCACAAAAACAAGAAAAAAGTGAAGAGCAATGCACATGTACAAACCTTAATTCAGACAACACTGAGAGAGAGAGAGAGAGAGAGAGAGAGAGAGAGAGAGAGAGAGAGAGAGAGAGAGAGAGAGAGAGTCCTTCATGAACTTTTTATTAGTACCTTTGCTAAAGGGTATGAATTGAGTACGTTTCATATTCTAACGATGCTAGGGCCATAGGAATTCCATAGAACATTTAGTGCAACATATCCATTTCAAAGTAATGAATGCATTGTACCCGCAAGTGGGTACGGAAATTAATTGTGACGAGCAGCAAAGGGAAGAGAGAGAGAGAGAGAGAGAGAGAGAGAGAGAGAGAGAGAGAGAGAGAGAGAGAGAGAGAGAGAGAGAGAGAGTCCTTTACAAGACTTTCTGTCAGTACCTTTGGTAAAGATTATCAGTTGAAAATCCATTATACTCTATTGATATTTGGACCATAGGAATTCCATAGAACATTTAGTGCAACATACCCAGCACAAAAAAAAAGAATGCATTGTACCTGCAAATACATACGGAAATTGCCTGTGACGAGCAGAGAGAGAGAGAGAGAGAGAGAGAGAGAGAGAGAGAGAGAGAGAGAGAGATCACCTAATTTAAAAAGTTCCAATGAGATCAGGCTCGTGCACTGGGCACGGCTTTGTTGCACGATTGGCAATTTGCATCTCCAATTCCGAGCTTGGAACGGCATTGAATTACATAATGCAATTGATGAGTGCATCTCATTTTCCCCCCATGTAATATCATCCATCCATTTCCAAGCAGAATGAGAGAGAGAGAGAGAGAGAGAGAGAGAGAGAGGAGAGAGAGAGAGAGAGAAGGAGGGAGGAAGGGGCGGGGTTTCTCTGGCGAAATGAGAATATTGCTCAGAATAGAATAATGAATATCATAATAAGAATGAGATAGATTTTTGAGTTTTTGTAAAAACAGTCGTCCCTGATACTTTGGTTAACAAATTTCTGTAATAATTCTAAACATAATTTGAAAACCAGTATTTTTTATTATCTTTAAATGTGTTAAATGTATTAAATCTGTTAAAACTTTTAACAATAA
This sequence comes from Macrobrachium rosenbergii, assembly GCF_040412425.1. Taxonomy (NCBI): domain Eukaryota; kingdom Metazoa; phylum Arthropoda; class Malacostraca; order Decapoda; family Palaemonidae; genus Macrobrachium; species Macrobrachium rosenbergii. The sequence continues at coordinate 36,078,197 of NC_089762.1, read as the reverse complement.
TACATGCTTTATAGTTAAGCAAAAATCTGCATATCATCAACTCAAGAATTACGAATGAAAAATAATGCGACATGTTAAAAGTATATTGTTTTAGGTAACCAGCTCAAAGATGGCAATTACTACCCGTGAAAATTGTTGAGTGAAATATCCTGTAATCCAGAAAATTGCCTCAGTTTGAAACGAGATTTGAGAGGGAATTACTGGGGCGATATATCTTTACAAAATTGTTCGGAATTGGAGTCAAACGTCTTTGTTCAGAGTTTTTATTGTGTAATCTGCTTTTGTTAATTTTTGTATTTCATATTTTGTGCATTCTCTGATAAAAGAACACTTGAGCACATTTTCCTTGATATTATGTTGGTTTCGTTTAGCCATCTTATACATAAAAGTTTTTGTACACTGGATTCTGTCCTTTTTAATATTTGTTGGTCTACACTTTGTGAAATAACTTTTAGTCAGTTATTTAAGTTCTAACACTTTTCAGTCGTTCAGTCTCTCAGTTTTAGTTTTCTGAAAAGAAAACTATCGTGCCGGCTTTGTTTGTCCGTCCGCACTTTTTTCTGTCCGCACTCAGATCTTAAAAATTACTGAGGCTAGAGGGCTGCAAATTGGTATGTTGATCATCTACCCTCTAATCATCAAACATATCAAATTGCAGCCCTCTAGCCTCAGGAGTTTTTATTTTTATCCAAGGTTAAAGTTAGCCATAATCGTGCTTCTGGCAACGATGTAGGATAGGCCACCACCGGGCCGAGGTTAAGGTTTCATGGGCCGCGGCTCATAAAGCATTATACCAAGACCACCGAAAGACATCTATTTTAGGTGGCTTTGATTATACGCTGTAGCAACTGTACATAAAACTCGATTGCGCCGAAGAAACTTCGGTGCATTTTTTACTTTTGTTTACTATTCATTACAGTGACTTTCTATTGGTTAAAAAAAAAAGCGTGTTATGCTTTTACCTTTGTTGCATGTGTTACCCGTCAAATTGCAATATAAACACACACACACACACACACACACACACACACACATATATATATATATATATATATATATATATATATATATATATATATATATATATATATATATATATATATATATATATATATATATATATATATATATATATATATATATATATATATATATATATATATATATATATATTAGAACGAAACCTAAATAGAATTTTCGAATGATCAAGTATCAAGTCAAGAGTGCTGGTTTAATTGTCAATATTAATATCATAAACAAGAGCATAGAGGCTGGTTGTTAAAAGTTTGATTTGCAATTGATCAAAGTTTAATGATGCATATGATTTAGCGAATCATTCCTGTTTCAGTGACAGCGTTGTCAGCGACGAAGTGGAATTCATTTGATCAAAACTGAAGGTTACAGATGACAAGGTTCACTGAACTGACTAAACTTGTCCGCCGATTGCCTTGAAATTATTTACCGATAATACCTTGTGAGAGCTTTCATGCAGGCCACTGGCCAACGTTCTTAAGCAACTGCTGAGTGAAGAAAAAGTGTGTTGGTTAGTTTTTCATCTCAAACTTACTTTTGCAGCCTATTTGTGCCCGCGTATCTTTCAGCTTGAGAGCAAATTAATGGGAGATATTTCTTTTGAATCATAACGGAGTTTTAATCGAACGTCTTTACCTAATTTTTGGTTGCGAATAATTGTCACTCGTGATTCAAATTTTTACACTTTAGTCGTTCAATCTTTCAGTTATTACTACGTTTATCCCTTTGTTAGGAGCATTATCCACTAGTTGCAGCACACACACACACACACACACACACACACACACATACATATATATATATATATATATATATATATATATATATATATATATATATATATATATATATATATATATAGATGTCTAAATAATATATGAATATACATATTTATATATACAAGTATATGTGTGTGTGATGTGTATGTAAGTATGCATGTGTGTATTATCCGGATTAGTAGGACGAATCCCGAACTAAATGTTTAAAATATAGTGTTAAAATGGCTCGTTTAATTGTTAATATCATTGGCAAGTACGCAAAAGTTGATGGTACAGGTTTAATCTGTGACTGATCGGATGAAATTAGGGAGTCAAAGTTGAATGATGCCTATGAATTTAGTAAAATCTATTGAATCAAATGACAACGCCATCAGCAATTCGGTGGAAATTATTTTATCAAAGCTGAAGGCTTCACATGCGAAGGTTCACTGAACTGACCAAACTCGTTCGTCGATTACCTGGAAATTATTACCGATAATTCGATGGTCACGACGGATTTTACGCAAGCCGCTGGCTAGCGTTGTTAACAGGAACCATTACTGTGCAAAAAGCGTTTGTTCATTACTTTTTATCTCTATTTTTTAACCCTATTATGTTCAGTTCTCTTTCAACTTCAACATTGACGTCTTCATATTGACGGTATAATTTTCAGTTTCAGCTTGCAACAGTGACTCAGTTCCAGTATTATTATTTTACATTTATTTTGGATGTGCTGATAGTCTACCGGGAAAAAAACATTGAGAGTATATTAGAATGTTAGTTAATATCAGGTAAACATCGAATGAAACTCAGTCATAGTTCAGAAAATATGATCAAAACCCTTTCTCCCGATATCTTTGGCTCGATGATACTGAATATCGACTCATTATCAATACTGTTTTCAACAGTATTCTTCATATTCAATAGTCTAAGTAATATATTGATAATTTAAGATTCGGTTTTTAATTTTACTGTTCGCTTATGCAATATGAGACTTCATTTTCCCTCTTGCCCTTTTCACTTAATTTTAATCACTAAATTTCTATTAGTATTTTGGTTAGAAAAAAGTAATCCATATAGACCCTCTTAAGGAAGGTGGTGAAAAAACACCTTTTGACGAACCTGTACTCCCTCAGAGAAATTGATTACGTGTCTGATAATCCCTTTCCCTTCTTGCTGGAACTCTCTTTTCACAGCCAGAAGGCACACGACATCATCCTCAAAGATATTATTATGATTATCATTATTATTATTATTTTTTAGGGACTGTATATATTTAAATGTGGAGGACATAATCCGTAGGGTTTTCTACAATGTATGTATTCGTCAATTGATGCATACAATTATTCTGTGGAGGACACAATCCGTAGAGTTTTCTACAATGTATGTATTCGTCAATTGAAGTATACAATTATTTCGGCGAAATAATTGTATAGTATACTGCAACTGACGAACACATACGTTGTGGAAAACTCTACGGATTATGTCCTCCATATTTAAATATATGTAGTCCCTGAAAAAAGGAGACATAATTGTATTATTATTATTATTATTATTATTATTATTATTATTATTATTATTATTATTATTATTATTATTATTATTTTTATTATTATTATTGAGCACGTTACCAGGACCGGGGTGAATGATACCTTTCCTGGGGTTATGCGAATGGATACCTTTCCTTATTATTATTACTGAGCACATTGCTACGACCGGGGTGAATGGATACCTTTCCTGAGGCTATGAACAGCTGAATGATGACCCTGGTAAAGGAAGGGTCGACGGTATTCAGACCACCGAAATTGGGGGACCACGGTGCTGCTGGTCTTACTCGCGGATGAAATCATGTTTTCGGGGAAACGTAATCTTCTGGGATTAGGCGGTACTTGTGGTTTGCGCCATAGCATTTTCTAATATTTCGCCACAAAAAAATAAAAAGAAACCTTTATGGCGGCCTGGATTTCGGAGAATATTAATTCCGCTGACATTTCGTTGACCTGCTGGTAAATGAAATTGAAGAATAAAAATGTTTAGTCGCGTAAAATTTATAGAGATATATTTGCTATTTATATAAACACCTTGGGGAAATAATAATAATAATAATAATAATAATAATAATAATAATAATAATAATAATAATAATAATAATAATTGGAAACAGGCCTTCTCTTATCACTGAAAATTTTTTAATAATAATAATAATAATAATAATAATAATAATAATAATAATAATAATAATAATAATAATAATAATAATAATTAATAACTATAATAATTAAAAAGAGGCCCACTCTTAGTACTTAAAGTTTTTTATTTATAGCCCATTGCTTATGATTTTCTTTTCTCGTAGCAGTAGACAATATAGAATATTCTAAAAATTTAAAAGCGAAAAAATATAAAGAATTTGAATTACTTTTTATCTAATTAGGAAGTTTAAAGGAGATATTACCAACTATCTTCATAAAATTAAAGGATGAACAAGATCTTCGTTGAACTGACACAGTTATAAAACTCTGAAAAAAGTGACGTCATACAGGCTTAATACTTATCAGTATGAGAAAAAACTATTATAATGATGATAAAACTGCAATAAACAGTCTCGGGTGACAAACTTAGCAATCAGCTGGGTGTCATGGCGGACATGGGTTTATTTTAGTTCTAGTTAGAAAAATTTTATTTCATACGAAATATATATAGGCCTAAGCATAGTCGAAATAATTCTGTATATCTTTTGATAGCCGACTGGATAGATTCCTGTCTCTTCTGTATATATATATATATATATATATATATATATATATATATATATATATATATATATATATATATATATATATATATATATATATATACATATATATAGATAGATATATAGATATATAGATATATATATATATATATATATATACATTATATGTATATAGATAGATAGATAGATGTATATAAACATAGATATAGATGTATATAAACATATATATATACGTATATATATACACATTATATATATATATTATATATATATATATATATATATATATATATATATATATATATATATATATATATATATATATATATATATATATATACAATCACTATTATTGCTGAAAAAAATTATCCTTTATATCAAATAAATGCTGAAAATTTTATTCACACTTTAAACTCTCTCTCTCTCTCTCTCTCTCTCTCTCTCTCTCTCTCTCTCTCTCTCTCTCTCTCTCTCTCTCTCCATTATCCGAAAGCGCTAAAAATTGAGTGTATCTGTAAAAACGACGAAAACGTTCCTCAACATCATTACGTCATTGAAAAGATGACTCCCCCTTTTTCCCAGGGAAATTTTTTTTTTTTTTTTTTGCCTTGGGGGAAAGCGAGCGTAATGCAGTTTGATTCCAGAAGGAAAATAAAGTAAAAAGTGAGCCGAAGTTTCTTCGGCGCAATCGAGCCTTCTCTACAGCATATAATGCTATATAAAACTCTCAGCCATGACCCTTGAAACTCTCAGCCGGCCGTGGTGGTCTGTGTTGTTGCGGTGCCAGACGCAAGATCATTGCTAAATTTAAATTTGAATAAAATTAAAACTACTGAGGCTAGAGGGCTGTAATTTGGTATGTTTGATGATTGGAGGGTGGATGATCAACATATCAAGTTTTCAGCCCTGTAGCCTCAGTAGTTTTTAAGATCCGAGGGCGGACAGGAAAAGTGCAGACGTTAAAAATACGAACGGACAGACAAAGCCATCTCACCAGTTTTCTTTTACAGAAAACTAAAAACGTTAGGGAAAATACAAGGCGCGAAAAGTCCAAAAGTCCAGAAGGGAAAATGTCAGGCAACTTGTATAATCGTTATATAATCATTTCGGAGTGCCGTGTCACACCTCTTTTTTGATGGGCGCAGGTAAATATTTTGAGAAGATTTTCACTTGGATGTTAAACTTTTCCAAACCTGATATTCATGTGGTACTAAAATGTTAATTAATGAAATAAAGTATTAAACTTTCGTTAGATAATTCTCATGCTTATTGAGATAAAAGATTAACTTTTAAAGCCATTTTTTCCTGAACACAAATAAACATTTTGGCAAGTTTTTCACTGGGACGTTAGACTTGTCAAATCTGACATTCACTAGGTACTAAAATGTTCATTAATGTAATATATAGCACCTACTTTCCATAAATGACTTCATGTGCTAAATGAGGTGAAAGTTCAAGGTTTAAAAACATTCTGTTATTATTTAACAAAGTAAAACAAATAAATAAACAAAATATTGCCCTTTTTTGCTTCGATTATCAGTTATCATTGCTCAAGTGAATAAAACAAAATATTCTCTCCATTTTTTATTCTTCGCTAAGTTTATTTGAGATAGAAAACCATAATCTAAAACATAAGCACTGCGCATGCGCTAAATAAATAACCAAATAGGTAAATTTTGCATTGTCCCCAGCGATTGGTCGAAATAATAATAAGATTTTAGTAAAACAGTAATAAAAAATAATTGGTTAAACTTCCCAAATAGCGCAAAAGAAAATTTCTTGTCATCACACCCCAAGCTTCATAACTCAACTTAAGCACTAAACTGTTCTTAAGATGCTGTGGTCTAATAACATGTCATTATTTTGGGGATGTATCTTCCCGTTGGCTTTTGTCACTCTGCTGGAAAGGTTATTGGTTCCCTGTCACAAAATCTGGACTAGAATCAATACGGTCTCGTTTTTTCATCAGACGAATGTGCTATTTTTTATAAATATTTCAGGCGCGGAAACTATATATCAGTATTTTAAAAAAATACGAGGCTTTATGTTTACTTGTTTACTCTGTGGTTACTTTTTTTATTTTTCAAATAAACGTAGCGGATGATATTTGTGTTGTTCAGTACTTTAAAACATGAAATTTCAATTTTCACGGCTAATTTTTATGCATAATTTAACATAGGAATAATTCATTGCACAAAAAATATCACATCTTGTCCCAAATCTCTTTTTAATCAAAATAACTTTTAGCTTTTCTTTTTTTTATTTTTTGATTCTAATTAATTATTTTATTTCTTGAACATCTTAAACCTTCACTTAAAACTGTCATTACAGAAAGTGAGTTCTTTGCACCTTTTATTTATGGTATTAGATAACTTAATATGCCACTCCCTCTAAAACATCCCTATATTCAAAAACGGAATCATTTCTTTTGTGATAACGGAAATCAAAACTGTCTTCAATAAGAATTTCAATCAAAACTTTCGTTAAGAAATGAATGGTAGATAACTTCCCCTTGAGAAGCACCATGAAGCAAAGTTTAGTTTGAAAAACAATGAATATGAAAGTTTCAGCTCACGAACATCAACAGATTTCGAGTTTTTAAATTAAAATTCTTTTCTATAAAAAAAGTCTAACCAATTTTCCTAAGCCATCGTAGGCAGAAAAAGAAAGTGAATATTCTAATTAAATTGAAAGTGGGGCAACAAACAAAAATGAATAGTAAGCAGAACGTTGGTCAAAAATAAGTAGACTCAGACAGTGCCATGAAAGGTATTTTAATCTCTTTATAGTCATCTTGAAAGAAAATGATGACAAAAAATAATTACTGTCGTTTCTGTGATAGAGTAAAGAGTACCAATTATTAGTCATAGGCTTTTAAGGATGGAATATTCTAGGTTTAGTACCTTAAACGCATTTTGCCTTTTCTACCTGGTGATTAGTCAACTATTTTGGGAGGCAGTATGTAAAAACATTCCTTATATATTTATAAAGATATTCACACTCCTGTCTACCTGTCAGTCAGTCAGTCTGTCTGTCTGCTCTCTCTCTCTCTCTCTCTCTCTCTCTCTCTCTCTCTCTCTCTCTCTCTCTCTCAAGTCTCCAACCGGCCAATGAGGAATTAGAGGAATTTATCTCTGGTGATAGAAATTCATTTCTCGGTATGATGTGGTTCGGATTCCACAATAAGCTGTAGGTCTCGTTGCTAGGTAACCAACTGGTTCTTAGCCACGTAAAATAAGTCTAATCCTTCGGGCCAGACCTAGGAGAGCTGTTAATCAGCTTAGTGGTCTAGTTAAACTAAGGTATACTTAACTTAATCTCTCTCTCTCTCTCTCTCTCCGTAGAGGGGGTAGTGCCGTCAGTGCACTTCACGTGGTGCACTCTAGGCATTACTTAAGGATTTTTGCAGCTTCCCTTCAGCCCCTACCTAGCTGCAACCTCTGTAATTCCTTTTACTACACCTCCGCTCATATTCTCTTTCTTCCACCTGACTTTCCATCCTCTAAGAGGTCTTTCTTAGTGCAACTGCGAGGTTTTCCTCCTGTTACACCTTTCAAACATTTTTACAGTCAATTTCCGTTTCAGCACTGAATGACCTAATAGGACCTAGTGCTGGGCTTTTGGCCTAAATTTGATATTCCAGTCTCTCTCTCTCTCTCTCTCTCTCTCTCTCTCTCTCTCTCTCTCTCTCTCTCTCTCTCTCTCTCTCTCTCTCTGGTTCCTGCCGAAACGATTCAGAGAAGAGAAAATCACTGGCTAGCTTTCGTGTCCACTTGAGTAACCATAATGGCCAAGGGTATAAATATAATGGAAAAAAGACACCTTGGAAACTTTTCCCTTCAGCTATTGAAAGAGAATTCTCGTTATATCGCCCTAGTGGTGTTCGTTATATTTCTTTTTAGCTTGAAATCCGAGAAATCCAGAACTTCTCACTTATAAAAAAAGGATCATTGAAATGGAAGGAGATAAATGAAATGAACTCCAGTCTGTCAGAAGGAAATAAGCCATTGCTTTTCGGTCACATGGAAGTTTCATTTAAGAAAAAAATAGCTCTGGGAAATAATTTCAAAATACCAGAGAATTTTATTATGATTGGTTTTCTGCAATAATAATAATAATAATAATAATAATAATAATAATAATAATAATAATAATAATAATAATAATAATAATAATAATATAATATAATAACAATAACGCTAAAGTTTTCTGTGATCTAGGAAATACAGCATGAATGAAAAGCTCCAAAAAGTTACCAAGATAAGAAGGAGGGATTTAGAATATATTTTTTTTTACAGTTTCTGCTCACGTGGCCAAGAACTTCACTGATAAGATTAACAACGTTTCAAAGAGTTCCAGTTGTTCGCACGTGTCCTTCAGCTCCTGGGAGAAACATAAAATACAGAAAAGTCTTTAACTGGAATTGCAATATTAAGAGACTTTTTTTTTATCAGAATTCCAAGTAAGCCAGTCGAACAAAGTTGGGGGTTTTCATCACGGAATCGTTAGAACTGACAAGTATGCCTAGAATAAAAGATGCAATTAGGGTCCCTGGCGAAAAGAAAGTTCTCCGTCGGTGGAGTTTGCATTTAAAGAGGTTTGGAAGAAGGATCAGAATGTCTCAAGAGTGAAAGAATTCTCATTCGATGATGTTTGCATTTAGAGATTTAGAGAAAGGATCAAAATGATTCAAGAGTGAAAAGGCTCATGTAGATTTGACAATATTTTGCTAAGTGGATGTAAAAAAATGATCTTTCAATAATTATTCAATGGTCTCTTAAAAAAGGTTAATGAACTGAAAGACACAAGGAGTTGCAGGATTACGAGATATTAAGGTATGGTAACGAAATCATATTTGAGTGGCTGACCAGGCTGTGTAATGTTTGTTTAGATTTGTAGAAGGTTCCAGAGGAATAGGCTGTAAGGAAAAGTTTCACTATATACGGGTAGAAGTAAAAGCAACCATTGTTCATAGTGTAGGGCTTGGCATTATTTAGTGTGCTGTGAAAGGCGAAAGGTGAAAGGTGAAAGGTGACAGGAAAATTCACGGGCAAAGAATAGAGTAGGTTTAGACAAGGAAAAGAATATGAAGAGCAAGCTTTCTTTTTATTTTGAAATAGTTTTCCGATAAGTTCAGGAGCCCAAAAAAGCTTCATGTAGTTTGCTGGAACCTAGAAAAAAGTTTACGATAAAACTAATAAAGAAATTATGCAGTGATGCCGAGAATAAATGGAATAAATATCAGTCAAACATTTCTAATTTAAAAAAATATGTTGGTTAATATCTATATGTATGGAGTTATATGAGAAATCAGACGAAGCAATGAAGGTGCCTGGTGCTTATGGATGATACATTGTTGATTGGGGATAGTAAGAGAAGCTGCCTAAACAAGTGAAGTACACCTAAATAAGAACGAGGTTCTAAAGTTAAATGAACCCATTAAGAGTGGATATGTATGTGTGTATATATATATATATATATATATATATATATATATATATATATATATATATATATATATATATATATATATATATATATATATATATATATATATAACATACAGTACATATATATATATATATATATATATATATATATATATATATATATATATATATATAAATTGAATTGAGGTCTCCACGCCTCTCCCTTAACTCCAAGTCTCTTAACGACCTGAGTAGTTTAATTCATGCAGCAATCTATTTGCATTTATCTTCCTCTCTGACTTCAGACTCCCCAACGTCTTCAAACATTCAATAGCTTTGTTAATGATTTGTATAAATAATGTTATATAACACAAAAAAGTTTATAAATTCTCTTTGTGTGAGTGTATGTGTGTGTTTGTGTTTATGTGTATGTGTACATAGAGGTTTAACGATATTGATTCATACCGTGTCAATTCGTTTTACCACGCCTTACAAATTTGAATAATAGTTACGTTGGGCCACATATACCTTGGAGACCCCTGGAAAATTGGCCATTACTATGCTCTAGTGGAGGCGGGCCACCATTCTCTGAATCCCTCAGTAATCCCCTCCGTAATCCCTTATATAACTTATATCCCTTTTTCTCTCAGACAAAGGTGCTTTCACTTCACGTTCTCATATGAGACCCTGTGGTGAGAGAAGCTGGCAATTCTCGACTCTAGAGACGTTACTTATCTTTTCACAGCTCAGACAAAGGTAAGTGAATTCTGTATAGGTCTAATGGGATCAGTTTATCACCCGTAGACCATTATTGCTGCACACACAGTTACACACGGGAAGATTTATGACTTTTTCTCTCGTCTTAATATAAAAAGAGTTTGAACAAAGGTACATTAATTCTGCATAGGTCTAAAGCAGTGGTTATTAACCTGAGTTACCTGTGCCCCCAAGGGCTACGAAACCTTAAACCTCGGGGTACGAGACATGACAGCCAGTGCAGTGGTACTATATATTTACTGTATATTTATCATATGTTTGCATTTTATTTACATTTGAGGGGGTTACGAGAAATTTTTCTGAGATATCAAGGGGTACCGTCATTGGTCTAAAGGAGCCAAGTAAGGTTGACCCTTGGTAAGTTGATGACGATTAAAAACGCGAAGTTTATTACCCGTAGACGAATATTACCAGGCACAAAGTTATACACACAAAAAAATTTATGGATTTTACTCATGTTCTAACATGGGAAGAGTTTGAACAAAGGTACGTTAATTCTGTATAGGTCTAAAGGGATTAGCGAGAAAGGCTGATCCCTGGTTGGTAAATGACAATTACATAATTGAAATTTATTACCCGTAGAGCATTATTGTTACATGTACAGTTCCACACAGAAAAAAGAATGGATTTTACCCTCGTCTTAATATTAATAGAGTTTGAACAAAGGAAACGTTAATTCTGCATAGGTCTAAAAGGGCTAGCGAGAAAGTTTGACACCTGGTTGGTCGATGGCAATTACAAACGTGAAGTTTATTACTCTTACACTATTATTGCTGCTCATAGAGTTACACACGGAAAAAATGTATGGATTTTACTCGCGTCTTAACATTAATACAGTTTGAGTAAAGGTACGTTAACAATGCATAGGTCTAAATGGACCAGTGAGAAAGGCTGACACCTGATTGGTCGATGCAATTACAGACCTGAAGTCCATCACCAGTAGACCTAAACTGCTGTTCACGAAGTTACGCACAGGCAAATTTATAGATTTTGCTCGTGTCTTAATATAAATAGAGGTCAAACAGAATTACGTTCATTCTGCATAAGTCTAAAGGGACCAGTGAGAGGGGATTACCGATCGCTGGTCGATGGTAATTGCGAACGAAGTTTATTACACGTAAACTACTATCGCTCGCTGGCAGTTACACACGGAAAAATGTATGGATTTTACACGCCTCCTAACGTAAATAAAGTCCGAGCTGCGTTGACAGAAACGAGACAGTTGCGCATCGCCGGCATTAGATTAACCAGTTTTTCCCCCGCTAAGATTTCTTCTGGGAAATCTACTGTCCTTCATCATCACCAGCAGGACGTCTCTTTTCCTGCCAGACAGCTACTTCCTTCGTCCTCTTTCCTTCCCGGGAACGAAATTAGATTTCAGCCGGAAGGCGCGCACAATCGCTCCTTGATAGAATCTTTCTTAAAATACGGCCATTTTCAAGGCAACTCGTTTCTTTCTCCCGCCTAAATTATGAATATGGAGGAGGATATGGTTTTTATAAAATGGCAAACATAGTTTAGTTGGGGAGAGAGAGAGAGAGAGAGAGAGAGAGAGAGAGAGAGAGAGAGAGAGATTAGAGTGAACAATCATGGTACTTAATTTACAGAACAATCATGGTACTTAATTTACAGAGAGAGAGAGAGAGAGAGAGAGAGAGAGAGAAAGCTTTGGCATTATTTCATGAACAATCATGCTACGTAATTTACAGTGAGAGAGAGAGACAGAGAGAGAGAAAGAGAGAGAGAATCGCTAAGTATACCGTAACAGTAAAAATTAGAACGAATACATTCAACTTATGAATCAATGGGATTTCTAGGAAAAAATAGCTGACTTTTTCGCGTTAATATAAAAAACTACTTAACTGGCCTAAATTCTTCTTTTCTGTTTGTCACCGAATCAAGAGAGAGACAAGAATCATTATGTAGGAATGAAAAGTGATACATTTAACTTATGAATGAATGAGAATTCAGGGGAAAAAAGATAGCTGATATTAAACATTCTGGATTTCATTTGCCTAAATTGTTCTCAGCTTTTCGTCATCGTATCTTGGTTCATGTTCCAGATGTACTTTTGTTGCCATTCCAAAACCCCCACATTTCACATTCACATCATCACTGAAGCTTCATCTTTGTGTTGTATTTAATATCGTGTCTCTTTGCCACATTTCACATTTACATCATCATCGAAAGCTTCATCTTTGTGCTGCATTTGATTCATGTCTCTTTTCTTTACAAGTTCCACTTTGTCATTTATTTGACATCTCTATAACGTAAAATCTCTTTGTCTTAACTTATCAGTTCATATAAAACCACCTTCTCCCACCTTTTTATTCTTCACGTATTCCTCTTCTTTATCGTTTTATATTTTATTTTACTTTCTCACAATTCATGGGAGAAGAATAGAGGGCTTTCACTGCATATTGGGGGAATTATATTTTTACTCTCCGTTCTTCATCTTTTTGCGTGGTATTTTTCCCTTAGTGGTCTTTCTAGTACTATTCCAGATTTTTATCTTTTCTTTGTTGTTTCATTATGTTTCCTGTTTCCTTTGGTTATTGTCTATCCCTTTCCTATTTTTTTTTTGCTTGCTTCCTGCTTTTGCTTTCATTGCATTATTGCTTTGATCTTGACTAATGGATCATCTATCCCTCTTCCTTAGTGTTTCGAAAAAAAAAAACAGTAAACAACTTATGAAAAGCAAAGAAAAAAAAATTCAAGATCAAATTTTCAATTTTCATGCCTCGATGAATAGGATATAATAATTCTGGATAAACTAGAACACAATAAATATCCAATACAAGAACCCTCTAGGAGGCCCATATTAATGTGGGCTGAATGTAAAGCCTAAGGCTAAACAAATACCAATAAAAGACGATTTATCATCTTAAAAACATTAAGTGGGCCTGATTACTACTGATTTCCTTAAGGAAGAAGGCCACCATCCAAAAGGTGGGCAGAAATCCAGTTTTGATGACAGGCTAAGTTGCCTATGTCTCGAACTGGTATACCCACCCTTAAGTGGGTTTGATAACTACTGATTTCCTTAAGGAGGAAGGCCACCTTCCAAAAGGTGGGCAGAAATCCAGTTTCGATGACAGAGGCAAATTTACCTATGTCTCGAACTGATATACCCACCCTTAAATGGGCGTGACAGCTACTGATTTCCATAAGGAGACGAGCTTAACTGTCAGATTCTTCTATATCCCGGGATATAGAAGAATCTATCAAGGCGAACATCGATAGATGGTACCGTCAGGAACCTCGCCCCGATGCCCCTGAACGCATAGAGCTCTTCTACAAAGGGCAATTTCATCATAAATATAAAGAAGACGAACGCGCCCTCAAAAACATCATCAAGAATAATGTCAGCCCTGTTGACTCCAACAGAAACATACATCTGGTCATCTATTACAAGAGCAGAAAGACGAGCAGCCTGGTTATGCGCAACAACCCAGCCCCCCCTCAGCAGGACCCCTTGAAGAAAACCAACGTGGTATACCGGTACTCATGCCCCGTCCGAGGATGCCTCGGTTCCTACATCGGTATGACCACCATGCGTTTCTCCAAAAGGATTTCCTGCCACGCCCAAGAGGGGCTATCTTTAATCATGCCAGGACCGTCCATAACCAGAGGATAGCAAGAAAAGACATAATCACGAACATCGAAGTGATTGACCAAATTACCGACCACCGCCGCCTACGCCTCTTGGAAGCATTGCACATTGGGAAGGAGAAACCAACACTCAACATTACGCAAGAAACCTTTCTCCTCCCCACGGCAGCCAGGAGACATGCACCGAGCGATCCCCATAGCGTACGAGCAAATCAAAATTCGGCATCCGAGGATCGAAATTCTTCTCTTCATCCTCAGCACTACAACGCCGCTCGCACGCAAGACGAAAACAGAACTTGGATGGGAAGGCTCCGCACGAGGGTACATGCCCCGGGCAGCCAATCATAATTCAGCACCGATCATGACCTCCCCTATAAATACCAACCCGAGCACATCGTTTCTTCAGACCTCCTGCAACCACGTCCAGAGGATGACCAACGAGCTGGTCGAAACATGTCGACGGTACCTACAATAGAACCTGAACCCAGACGAACGATTTCTGATTGAATATTGTAATAAAAGACTTCCAATATTCCGCACTGTCCTTTTCCAACATGAATATCGGTCAGTTACTGACTAACATCGCTGAGCCTGAAAAGCGAATCATAAGGAGGATAGAAAAGACACTATATAAGATAAATTCGCATAATACAGCCATCCTTTTTAATAAGACCTATTATTATTATTATTATTATTATTATTATTATTATTATTATTATTATTATAATAAATTTTCTCACGTAAGAGAGCCATATTCCTAATAAAGTAACACAACCAGTTTTTATAGGAAACCAACAAACAACTTAACTTATGTCCATTTTCATTCAGGCCACCACCTTAATATCAAAACATCCATTTTTTTCTTGTGTGTTTTTACGAGCATTACGCATTGTCAGTCGCCAGTGGACCGAGAAACCGAATACGTAAGAAAAACAGGTACAGATTTGTTATCCTTTGCCCAAAATGGTGTTACTGGGATCTTTGAAAGTCACAAATATTGTTTTTGACTTGATGGAAATTTTATTGGAAGAATACGCTATTCACAGCTCCTAAGGGAAACACGGCGGTTTTTGCTTTTGGCCTAGTGCCGGCATTATTATCCTTGAAGCATTTCATGTCACTCTAAACGCTTTGAAGCACTTTTCATGGGCCTGTTTAATAGTAAATGAAAGCTTAGGCTGACGTTATATATATATATATATATATATATATATATATATATATATATATATATATATATATATATATATATATATATATATATATATACATATATATATGTGTATATATATATATATATATATATATATATATATATATATATATATATATATATATATATATATATATATATGCATACATATATATATATATATATATATATATATTTATATATGCATACATATATGTACATAATACATATATTACATGTATATATATAGGTATATGTAAAAAGTATATTTGTATGTAGGTCATAGTGAACACAAGCATTTTCTTTGCACACCGGCGACTTATTTTTTTAATATATGATTCTTTAGACCGCCATGAGCCATTAGTCAGCTGTGTGGTTAGCTCACCACGCATGGATGAAGCGGAGAGAGAGAGAGAGAGAGAGAGAGAGAGAGAGAGAGAGAGAGAGAGAGAGAGAGAGAGAGAGAATTTCCAGTTTGAAGCTAAGGGGGCGAGAGAATAAGATGCATAAAATAATTTGCAATGGAATAAATAATCTGTAATGTAAATATTTTTCTTTCTTCTTTCGTAATCAAGAAAATAGAAATGTTTTGTGTTAATTACAATATTCTGTAATTGATTATATGATATTGCTATTAACGTGTCTATTTCCGCGTACACTTCAGTCGTTCACATAGACTGTCGAAGAGAGAAAGAGAGAGAGCGAGAGATTATTTAAAGTACGGAGTATACTTCTCTCTCGTAATACTAGAGAGAGAGAGAGAGAGA
The DNA here is from genome assembly GCF_040412425.1 of Macrobrachium rosenbergii. Classification (NCBI taxonomy): domain Eukaryota; kingdom Metazoa; phylum Arthropoda; class Malacostraca; order Decapoda; family Palaemonidae; genus Macrobrachium; species Macrobrachium rosenbergii. The sequence continues at coordinate 36,061,878 of NC_089762.1, read as the reverse complement.
GAGAGAGAGAGAGAGAGAGAGAGTTTTATTATTATTATTATTATTATTATTATTATTATTATTATTATTATTATTATTATTATTATTATGCTAACAAAATTATTTCAAGATTTTGAGTTTTATTATTATTATTATTATTATTATTATTATTATTATTATTATTATTATTATTATTATTATTATTATTATAACAAAAATCTTTTTAATTTTTCTGTAAACACTGTATCCGAACAAGTACAAATGAAGAAACTTTGACCATATTCATGTTTGGCTCAAGTAAGGTTACCATAAATCACATGTTGCATTTTTTATTATTATTATTATTATTATTATTATTATTATTATTATTATTATTATTATTATTATTATGCTAATAATAATATGTAAGCATTGTATCCGAACAGGAATAACCGAAGAAACTTTAAAGATAAAGGGTACGTCTGTTAACAGACCCTGATTTCAAGACAAAGTTATTTCGCGAGATAATATTAAAACGTGAAATGCTTTCATTTTAAAAAGCTTAATTTTAAAGTGATAATTTGTTACCAACCTACAACATTTTGAAAACAAGGCTTCTGTAAAACTGTCAAATAATTATATTTTCGTTGATACTAAAAAGTATCAAAATTGAATTTCTACCACGTATCAGTTCATTCTGATATAAAACTTTTCTGTATTTTGGTAAAAAAAAAATCAAGTATGAAAAACATTTAACATGCCCCTCTCTTTCCTTGCATTATCCATCTAGTTGAAATTAATAATACTATCATCATTAACATTGTTATTATTATTTACAACACCTGATGAATGCCAATTGACAGACGAACACGATTATAAAAATTCATCAAGCCTAAAAGTGGGGAATGATACCATCAAATCTTTTCCTCCTAATATATAACAAACCCTTTCTATAATCTGTAAAGCCCCAAAACCTCAAGGGACTATCAATGGAAGATGGCTTGGAATGCCAAGATTTTAAAGTTGGAGTAGAGAAAGAAAATCTCAGACAAAATTCTCCTTTGTTCTTCACTTAATTGTGGTCTTACCAACAGGACCAGGGGGCACGTATGATTATACCAGTAGACGTAATCATTTATTTGGCATATTGATAAACACTTCGTTGATACTGATATGGAGACAAAATCGAGCTCGAATTACAGCAATGAAGAGCTAACTCGTTCATCAGAAAATACTTAATACATATATATATATATATATATATATATATATATATATATATATATATATATATATATATATATATATATATATATATATATATATATATACATATATATCTATATCTATCTATATATATATATATATATATATATATATATATATATATATATATATATATATATATATATATATATATATATATATATATATATGCATGTACGTACGTATGTGTGCGTGTTAACCACCATCAAACAATCATTATCTCTCTTTACCAACATACTGTACATACTTCTCTTGTGTAGTGGTGTGCATCCACCATACCACTCATATAAGAGCATATGATATTCATCAATTAATTTACATTTCAATTCGAATTTTTCTCGCCACATATATTGCAATATCATGCAAAGACAATTCTCAATTTCGACATTACATTGGAGAAGGAGTACCTCACAAGGTGATGCTTAAATATACATTTCAGGACCCCAGTAACATGGAGCAGAATTAACAGATAAACAAGTAAAAAATGCGCCCAAGTTTCTTCGGCGCAATCGAGTTTTCTGTACAGCTGCTACAGTTTATAATCAAGGCCACCGAAAATAGATCTATCTTTCTGTGGCCTCGGCATAATAATGTATGAGCCGCGGCCCACGAAACTTTAACCATGGCCCGGTGATGGCCTGGCCTATAGCGTTGCCAGACACACGATCATGGCTAACTTTAACCTTAAATAAAATAAAAACTGCTGAGGTTAAAGGGCTGCAATTTGGTATGTTTGATAATTGGAGGGCGGATGATCAACTTACCAATTTGCAGCCCTCTAGCCTCAGTAGTTTTTAAGATCTGAGGGTGGACAGAAAAAGTGCGGACAGAAAATGTGCTGACAGAAAAGTGCGAGCAGACAAAGCCATCTCAACAGTTTTCTTTTAAAGAAAACTAAAAAGGCAGTTTTAACGAACAAAAATACCCATAAAATATTCTTTTAAGGAAACCCCCGTTGCTTCTCGGTGGGAAACTAAGGAAGTGCACGAGAGAGGCAGCTTGAATCGCATGAAATACATCGTGATAATGAAATCCGGAGCCTTTGAAGTGAGGAACACGACCATTTCTCCCCTAAACGGGATTATCAAGTTACGTAACATTGTTCCTTGGGAGGAAATTCGAAAGTGAATTTAGGTTATTCGAGGATGTTCCGTTTCCAGATGAATGGTGAATGAATGGAAATGCTTCACGAAATAATAAATAGCAATTTTAGGCGAGGGAGACTTTGTTTGGACACTTGTCCATAAAAAAAAATTTCCATATGTCTTGCTAATTTCATATGCCTAAAACCTTCGTTTCTTTCTTTCTTGAATAAAGTTGTTGACGTTGTCCATTCGTATAACTTTCTTACATTGTGGTTAGTGTAATACTTTTTCCTATCTCTCAGAAACTATATATTTCCTATATCATTTTATTCGTATAAGTGTCTCACATTGTGGTTCATTTAATACTTTTTCCTCTCTCTCAGAAACTATATATTTCCTATATCATTTTATTCGTGTTATTGTCTCACATTGTGGTTCATTTCATACTTTTCCTTATCTCTCAGAATCTATATATTTCCTATACTCATTTTATTCGTATAAGTATATCACATTGTGGTTCATTTCATACTTTTCCTATCTCTCAGACAGTATATATTTGCTATATAATTTTATTCGTATAAGTATATCACATTGTGGTTCATTTAATACTTTTACCTATCTCTCAGAATCTATATATTTCCTGTATAATTTTGTAAGTATATCACATTATGGTTCATTTAATACTTTTTCCTATATCTCAAAATCTATAAATGTCCTATATAATTTTATAAGTATATCACATTGTTGTTCATTTAATACTTTTTCCTCTCTCTTAGAATCTACTTCCTAAATCTATTTAAAGTTGTCTGGTAAAGTTGTTTCCCAATGATTGTTCCTGGAAAAATGAAAAAACTTTCAGGCGTAATTGGAACATCTTGGAAGCAGCAATAAATAGTTTCCGGAAGTCATTAATTTTTTTTCTACAACGAAGACTGGGTTATAGATGATTGGGATCTACGGCGTATCATGGAACTTGATTAAAGTTCTTATTCTAGTTTTCTCAGGAATATGTTTTTAAATAAGTGTTCGTTTGGCTAGAAAGCCTTCAAAGTTAGAATCTATAGTTGATTAAAACAATGTAAAAGAAATAAATAGTGATTAAATATTCATGAGAAAAGCGTTTGATGAAATGTGTGCAAAACAGATATTACATAAAATTTGTATAAGTGAATCGAATCAGGAATCTCTGGTATGATTAGGTAGCAGTTCTTTTGATTTGTGACTTGTTGATCTCAAGGTAGATTTATTTAAGTAGTGTGTGTGTGTGTGTGTGTGTGTGTGTGTGAGAGAGAGAGAGAGAGAGAGAGAGAGAGAGAGAGAGAGAGAGAGAGAGAGAGAGGGTTGAGGAGGAGTGTGAGATATGTGTAAAAAAATTATTGTGGGCAAAAAAGAGAGGGGGGAGGTGGGGGAGAGAGAGAGTCTCATCTCCTGGAGAGACGCTTGTTAGTCTAAAAATTTTATGCCCCTTGACTTGGAGTTACAGTGTAATCTTGCTTCTTGCTAAAATCACCAAGAAAATGTGTTCCTTCCTACCTAGTAAGTAAAAGTGTATAACGCTGCCTTCCACAAAGGAACTACAGTAGATTGTGGCCGTATCGCAGAATTTACTAAATTCTGGCATACAGTAAGATGAGACGGATTACCTTATTCTATGATCTAAATCATACAGTAAGATAAAGCAGCTTATTCTATGATCTAAATCATACAGTAAGATATAGCAGATTACCTTATTCTATGATCTAAATCACACAGTAAGATAAAACGGATTACCTTATTCTATGATCTAAATCATACAGTAAGATACAGCAGATTACCTTATTCTATAATCGAAATCATACAGTAAGATACAACAGATTACCTTATCCTATTATATAAACCATACAGTAAGATACAACAGATTATCTTATTCTATGATCTGAACCATACAGTAAGATATACCGGATTACCTTATTCTATGATCTAAACCATACAGTAAGATACAGCGGATTACCTTATTCTATGATCTGAATCATACAGTAAGATACAACAGATTACCTTATTCTGAGATCTGAATCATACAGTAAGATAAAACAGATTACCTTATTCTATGAAGATACAGCAGATTACCTTATTCTATGATCTAAATCATACAGTAAGATGCAGCAGATTACCTTATTCTATGATCTGAATCATGCAGAAAATTACAGCAGATTACCTTATTCTATGATCTAAATCATACAGTAAGATACAGCAGATTACCTTATTCTATGATCTGAATCATGCAGAAAATTACAGCAGATTACCTTATTCTATGATCTAAATCATACAGTAAGATACAACAGATTACCTTATTCTGTGATCTGAATCATACAGTAAGATAAAACAGATTACCTTATTCTATGTAGATACAGCAGATTACCTTATTCTGTGATCTGAATCATAACGCACATCAGTCAAAAATTAAAAAAAAACCTAAACTTTTAATAATTATTTTAAGACACCTCTCCTTCCCACTATACACAGAACAGCGTCCGAAAACAGCATCGACAATAAATAAAACCTCACACAATTGTCCTTTGGGGAATATTGATGACTCCCTCGTCCTCGAATCCCTCGTCCTCGAAAGGGCAAAAGGTCCTCCTACTATGCCAGACAAAATCGAGTGGGATAGGCGGGGTATGGACAGTACGTTCCCTCTTTATTCCGCGCCTAATCCTTTACTGGAAATTAAAATGGAAGCCCTGAATTGATATAGTGCAGGCGGGCCGCAGGGTTTAATAAAAGGCGGTAAATGTTTTCTATATGATATATGGAACGAGGGTAAAGTTGGGGCGCCTTTATAAAGAAGCTTAGAACAATAGTTGAATGGATAATTGTAGAAAAAGACTCCTGATCATAAGGTAATAATTCTAATGCATTGTCACAAGCCTTCTTTGTAATTTACTTACATTTTTGTCCATTTATTTGTTTTGTTAATTTATTTGCTCATTAACTTTTTTTTTCTTCTCTAATAACTGATCTCTTCTTTCTGTATTTCCTATGAACTTCCATCGCTTCTTTCAAATGAACGCCATTGTTCTTTTGAGGGTTGAATTTCAAGTTAATGGTTTATGGTTTTTTTCTATTTATTTATTTATTTATTAATTTGTTAATTTGTTTTTTTCTTTTCTAATAACTGATTCTTGCTTTCTGTATTTCCTGTTACCTTCTGTTACTTCTTTCAAATGAATGCCATTTCCTTTTGAACCTTAAATTTCAAGACAATGGTCCTTTGGTAGGCTTATTCCATATTAATAGGGTTCATGTTCTGAATAATAATAATAATAATAATAATAATAATAATAATAATAATAATAATAATAATAATAATAAAACAGAGGAAGAAGAAGAAGAAAGGAAAAATTAAGAGAAAGATAATATTCTAATCGAATAGCACAGCGAATCCACCGACACCTGCATATTTCCCATACACTTCCCAGAACCTCAGAAACGGCTCCGAGTTCTCTCCCGAGGGCCGGGGAAGAAGAAGAAGAAAGCCGCGGAGGCATCATCAGTGTGGCCCAGTCTGTCTCTGGGAGTCACTCCAGTGTGTGGCGAGCAACAGGGAGCGAAGGTAGTGCCGACCGAGTATTCCCAGTGTCTCGCATGTGGTCGCGACACGACCCGGAAACTCTCTGCCTAATTCCTATTTGCATTTAGTACTTTTTAAAGTGACGGAACGGCTGATGACTCCGCGTTTTATCCAAGGTGATGGTTTGAGGAAATGTGAGAAGAGATAAGAATGGATAAAGACGTGGCACACTGACAATTGCCAGGGTAAAAAAAAAAAATAGTTTTTTATAGTCGGTAAAAGATACCAATATGATTTAGGCCTCGTATTGGAAATACCTTAGTTGGCAATAAAGTAGCTTCTACTTTTCCTTATTTCCTGTGGTATTTTGCGGTGATATTTACTTAAAGAAACTGTAATGATTGCTAATTTTTTATTTATTTTTTTATTATTTTCTCCCTGAACTGAATTTACCATAAACTGCAAAAGCATAAACTATGAAGTGTTAAAGTAAATATCTAAGACAAACATAATTCTAAGCTTAATAAATTCTCAATGTGATGAAAATCAGGTTGAATTAAATTTATTAAGGTCCTCAAGTAATTCTTTCTAAATATGATCATTCGGTGATTAAAATACACTTAGACACAGAAAACGGAAAAGCTTCAAGTAATAAACAATTATAAAGAATATAAGTAAAAGGAAAACGACTTAAAAACTATTAGAGAATATTGATCGTAATTATTCACCTCTGAATCACCCGAAACAGTTATCAGAGTAAATTAAAACGAAGCAAACAAAACAATAATAGATAGGAGATTAGTGTCGTGCACCTTGAAAAATGAAGATACATATAATCGTACAGTTCGCTGTGTACATTAATCTGGTAAGTAAAATATATCTGTTATTTAGGACATTGAAACATCAAAAGAATATATATATATATATATATATATATATATATATATATATATATATATATATATATATATATATGTACATATATATATATATATATATATATATATATATATATATATATATATATATATATATTTATATATGTATATATATGTGTGTATTTATATGTATATATATATATATATATATATATATATATATATATATATATATATATATATATATATATATATATATATATATATATATATATATATATATATATATATATATATATGTCATTCAAGTTGTTTTTATTATTATTATTATTATTATTATTATTATTATTATTATTATCATTCTTATTATTATTATTATTATTCTTCTTCTTCTTCTTTCTTCTTCTTATTATTATTATTATTATTATTATTATTATTATTATTATTATTATTATTATTATTATTATTATTATTATTATTATATATATTATACAGCAAACATTAAGGCCTTTACTTTTCCAGGACAGTCCAAGAGATAAGGAACATAGTAAAATAACGGAAATACATTGACAAGAAAAATATAAAGAGATAAACGAGCGAATAATGTTAAATAAAAAGCTTACAAGAACTCAGAAAGAACATTGAATCCTTAGAGAATGGATCCTTAAAATAAATAAATAAACTCAGTTTAATACTTAATTGTTCAGCATTTTTACAATAAAAGAAACGAAAGCAATTTAATGTCTGACTGTTTAGCAATTTTACAATGAAACAAATAAAATGCCTTATTGTTCAGCAGTTTTATCATAAAAGAAATAAAAGCCACTTAATACCTGGCAATGAGATACCATAGCACTCAAGTAACAAAGTAAGCTGGTACAATTAGATTTACAAGACTTATCGGGATGAAGATGCTAGCCCCACCACTACTCATAAAATGTTCATGTGGCGTATTAGCCAGTCGAATGTGGAATTTTCTGGTGATCACCCATCTAAGAATTACCCCAAAACAGAATTGCCCAATTACCCTTAGGTTTTGTTAACATTTTCACAAATTAGTTTTGGGTGATAAAGATACTAGGTACGAGGTGATTTGGTCCGAAATTGGAGGCTTTTGACTTGGCCCACCAAAGATGAGGCTGCATTCGTTCGTTTAGTTTGGTCGTCACCTGATCATCATTTTCAAAAAGCAAGTTTGTAAACATTTACTTCGAAGGTGACTGGCAATTAAGTCCTGACAGTTCTTCTAGAAATGATTTTATCGCAACTACTGAACTTGGCTTGTTCACCTGGGCCTTACAATTTAAATTATTCATCAGGCAAATGTTAAGCATTCACTAGACTTCTGGCATCACTGCTATCGGATGAAACGGGAGGAATTTGTGAGTGTCAGATAAATCTGATTTTAATTTACTTTATTTTATTGATAGCATTAATCTCAAATCTGTACCATAAAACCGACAGTAATTTTGAGTTTTTCCTTACTATTCACGAGGCTTTAGACCTACAGAGGGTGAAAAGAATGACGTTAAGAATATATCAGTCTAGATTATCCGTGGAATCCGCTTTACGGTACAGCGGTCAGAGATTTTGAGAATTCAGGCATAGACGACTAAGCTTGAGAAACAAATGAATCCAGAACAGTACCAAGAATATGAACAGATCTTTCCTCTTTTATCAAATAGGCAATGTTTATTCATGGCCATGCCTGTTACTTTGACTACAAAGTTTTAAATAAATCCAATACAATA
>NC_089762.1:36023390-36043390 GCF_040412425.1 Macrobrachium rosenbergii | reverse complement strand
TCCACATGAGGGCTAGTACTAAACACATCGAAACAGGGATTCATCTACATCGTTTCGCCGTGTATAGTACTAGCCCCTGGGGGGTCAGATGTATTTCGCCTTGTTTAGTACTAGCCCCTGGTGGATCAAATGTCTGGTACCGAAGTGTTCATGTCTAGAACAGCGAACCCGATTATTCCCATGTAAAGAATAACGAACCCAAAAATCTTCTTGTAAAGAATATCGAACCCTGCTGCGAGTGGGTTCGCTAATCTTGACATGATCCAAAATTAGAAATGACAGAATACAAACACCATGAAAAGTCAAACTGTAGAAGCCTTCCTTTCCCTGAAATACAGAAAAATAATAGTTTACTCAACGTGCTCCAGTTTTCGAATTCATTTCGTCTTTGAAAAGCATTCGAACTGTTCATAGAATATTATTTTCCTAAAAAAAATGGTCTGATTTCAAATCAGAATATGGGGAGGCCGTTATTTCCTACCCTTGAAGCATTCGATATGGGAGTTCAAACTGCGGTCCAGTGGCTTCTAAAAGAATACTGGTCAGATTGAAAAGGAAAGCCTCCTGTTGTTGCATGCGGGAAATAAATAAGACATAGTTACAGAGCCCGGATGCTGAAACTGACTGGAAATACAATTTATTACAAAGGGAAATCTTTATCGTACCTTATCGAGACTCCAGCGAACACTGGTATATTTACGGCAGTAAAGGGACGTATACAATGCTCGTCTAACGGCGATAGACAGTGACTCAAGCGAAAGAAGTATCTGTAAAATATACGGAAAAGAGCGATTGTTCGACACAGTTGGAGGTGGTGGGAATGGAAGTCAGAAAGTCAGAATAGATAAATATATATGTGTATATATATACATACTGTATATATATATATATATATATATATATATATATATATATATATATATATATATATATATATATATATATATATATTGATTGATGGAGAGAGAGAGAGATAGAGAGAGAGAGATAGATGGTGGGGAGACTGACATTGACTAATTAAAGGTATTACTTATAAAGAGGACCTCTCGAAAAAGAAGCTCCACTTCATACGACCGATATGGTCTCCCCCCCCCCAAAAAAAAAAAATCGCTGAAAGTCGAAATTCCACTTCGTTCTCATTTGAAAAAAAGACGCACAGAAAATACGGTACATCATCAGATATAAACAAGAAGAATGTAAAAAAGAATATCACTGTCAAGCGCCTATAATGCCATCCGCGAAAATGATTGACGTAGCGAAGTGAAATATTGAGACCTACGTGAACTCGAATTTGTCACTTCTAAAGATGACACGTGAGATTCATAAACAAATAAAATTTTTTTTTCTTAAACGACTGAATTACTTAACTAAATTACATCTTGTTCTTCTCTAGGATGTCTTCAATATATTAGTATTGCAAGCACAGTCAGAATAACGTTCAAATAGTTAAAAAAAAAAAAAAAGTTAATTTAAACTGTGAAATTTCAATAACGGATCGTTCATTTCCCTCTCTCTCACATTCTTCGTGCAATATTGAAGTTCTGTTAACAAGTCTTGAGTTATTACTCTACAACCTTTTCATTTTGTATAATCTTTCAAGGACAACACTTTTTATTTCATTATTGCTATTGAAAATGATGGAATAAAACGGATAATTAATATGTCGGTAAGTCCTTTAACTACTCCTGCCATTGATGATGGTTCCAAAAAGAACTTTTTTTTTGTGGGGTAAGAAATTGGAAAGAAATAAAAGTCCAATAAATACCTCGAAATGTCATAGATAATGCACGATTGTTTTAACGTATTCTTTAGCATGTTTGTCAGCTTCTAGATGAAACTCTATACTCCGAAGATTGTGTTGTATATGAATATATACTTAGTAAGACAGTTCTGCAAATGACTTTTTAGGTAAGAAATGAAAAAAAAAACTTTTGGTGAATTTGCTGTAGACTGAAACCCATGCTAAATATTCGCTGCTACCCACCACAAGATCATCAATCCTTCATTGAATACGTTCACTAAATTTTACAAAATCCGTTCATTCGTGCTCGAGATATTTGTTTTTAGAACACGTGAACATATAAACGAACGAAAATGCTCACAGAAGCTGGCCGTGGTAACAGGTCCAGATTTTGGTGCTAATCGGTGAAAATTTAACAATTTGTCTCCTTACAAACTATGTCTAGTAATTTGTAAACAAATCTAATAATTACACACGGTAAAAGCACTATGAATTCGGTTGTCCTCATAAAAACTACATCTAGTAATTTGTCAACAAATTTAACAGTTATGCTCAGGTGAAAGTACCGTGCATTCTTTTGTACGTATTCGTTATTTTGTTTGTCAGAGTAAAGATAAAACTCTATAGTCCGAAGATTATGTTGCATATGAATATGTACTTCTTACTAAGACCATGCCAAATCCCCGCTTGAGTCGAGGCGCATAAATGCTAAATCCGCGCGAGCCTGGAAGAAGCCTTACAAATATTCACAGATTTCTCGTCGTGTCGTATAGAGAGGTACAAGCATACAGAGAGAGAGACAGACAGACAGACAGACAAATAGAGAGAACGACAGACAGACAGACAGACAAACACGCAGACGAAGGCACAGAAAGAGAAAGTGAATATCCGTTTATATCTTTCATGATTTGTTTCACAGGTTGATATTCATGATGGATTCAGCAACGTTAGATATTAAAAGATTGAGGATTCTGTACAATTTTTTTTTTATTAAATTATGAATGTTGACTGCTCTATGTCCATTTTATGATGCATGTATTCATCTATTATATGCGGTGATGAAAAATAATAAACGATGTTCAGCGGTGGAAAATAAAAAAAAAAAATTAAAAAATTACAAACGACAGAGAATGTTTTTTTCATAATGGTTATTGCAACATTCAGGACAAAAAAAGTTTTCAGAGGTTAAAAAAGTAATTTTAGTAAAATGGCGTTACAATAAGTGTGGTCATCAACGTCTGAAAACATTTTGGGCTAATGGGGGAAAAATAAACAACTAAGTACAACAGAAAATGTGGACTAACGAAGGGTATATGAATTCTACCCCGGAAAATGACAAAAGTTCAACGACCTAGCACCATAATATGAAGGCGTTATTCAGAAAATTACAGGCAGAAAATGTATCACATAATAGGACCATGTATTACAGTGAATTACTAATCGGCCTACTTAGGATCAGTTGTAAACCTTTCATTCAAATCTAATAGACATTAAAGGTTTTAATGTCCAAGTGGTAATACATCAAAGAGTGTAGAATTACTGATCTGAAAATTTTTACTTTACAGATCAGTTAGTAAGTGATAATCAATAAAGATTTCATCAATGAAACTGAACGCCAATCGTCCCTTTATAAAGGCTTAAGTCCTCAAAGGAATTTGATAACGATACAAGTCCCTATAAGTACAAGGATAAAGCGATGTATTAATCAGACCGTTAACAGAAATCAAGTGACCATGAAATTGTAACTACAATCATTACGTGATTAGATGAGCGATGAATATGAAATGAATTAGCCTCTAAAGGACTTTGTCAGAACCAAAAGCTCTGCATAACAACCATTCATCCTAACAATGCCGTAAGCTAATTGGTTAATGACTAGTAGGCACGTTTATCAGGAAAATCAAACTGAAAAAAGTGCTTTTATAATAATAATAATAATAATAATAATAATAATAATAATAATAATAATAATAAGTTAGATAACTCAAGACCGAGATTTCAGTCGCCAGGGAAAGTTAACGGTAAATAATTCCTTCTTGATAACTGATTCTATTATATTTTTACCTTGTGTAAATATTATTTTTTTTACAAATTACTGGAAACAGCCTGTAAGACGACAAATCGTTTAATTTATCATGAATATCCAATAAGATATTCCTTCAATTACCATATGTCATATTAATCACAAAAGAGCGTTCTGTCTACAAGGCAATCTGACAAGGCAATCTACAAGGCCAGTTAACAAGGAATGATTCTCTCCTGATAACAGAATACACAGTACTTTTACCTTACCATAATTATTATATTTGTTTAGAAATTACTGGAAATAATCTGTAAGACGACAAATCATTTAATTTATCACGAACATCTAATAAGAAATTCCATTAATTACCATAGGCCAAATTAATCAAGATAGAACGTTCAGTTTACAAGGGCAGTTAACAGCAAATAATTCCCTCTGTTAACAGAATACACAGTATTTTTACCTTAGTATAACTATTAAATTTGTTTACAAGTTACTAGACATAGTTTGTATGAGTACAACCAAATCCATATTATTACATTTCTTTACAAATTATTGGACATAGTTTGTATGGGGACAAATCATTCAATGTTTACTGTTGAGCACCAAAATCTGACCGAGATTACCGGACCTATTACCACTAGCAGCCCCTGGAAGCACTTTCGTTCGTTTATGTGTTCACGTGTTCTGTAACCAAATATCTCGAGCATGAATGAACGGATTTTGTAAAATTTAGTGGACGCATTCAATGAAGGACGGATGATCTTGTGGTGGGTAGCAGCGAATATTTGACATGGATTTCAGTCTAAAGCAAATTCACCAAAAGTTGTTAATCTTGAAAGGGTCAGCCACTAAAATTTATAATTTCATGAAAATTTATAATTTCATGAAAGTCTGTTCGCTCGTTGTCGAAATATTTTGTTAACACGTATTTAGTCATGGGCAATATAGAACATCATGCCAATCTACATTGTAAGTTAAACAATGTAGAGCAATGATAATAAATTAATATTTCATCCATCACTCTCTCTCTCTCTCTCGTCTTCTTCTTCTTCTTCTTCTACTTAATTCTCATCCATCACAGATTCCTTCGATAAAACTTAATCATCTCTCTCTCTCTCTCTCTCTCTCTCTCTCTCTCTCTCTCTCTCTCTCTCTCTCTCTCTCTCTCTCTCTCTCTCTCCTTCTCCTTCTTCCTCCGCAATGGTTCCTATGATGGATTGTGAATGACAGTAATCTATATGCACTTCTGATAAATTGCACAAGCGTCGAATACTTTTGAATAATCCTTCATCCAGTGTCACAAAAGTATATTCCTACCCCTCGCCAGAAGTGTTTGGCGCCAGATAACTGTCAATCAATCAATCAATCAATCGTTCAGAAATATATTTTTAGCTTACCATGCTTGTAAATGGTAGTATGAGTTAATGAACTTCAAATTGAATATAACATTTTAATTTAAAATATATATATTTGTTGAGTGGTTTTTATGATTTACTAAGACCACTATCATATAGTCTACGAACTCAATTTTCCAGACATTTGTGTATAAGTTGAACATTTTGTTTTACACATCAATTAGAAAATAATTAGATGCCAACAAAATTCTAAGCCACGAACAGATAGCAACTTTTCCCCATTACAGTAAAGTAGCCAAAAGTTTGAACAGTTGCGTAAGTTATTGTAAATAATAATTTGTATAACACTGCAATTTATATTCCACAAAGTAACACTTTTCTTTATGTATGTAAGTGTATTTTATATACACCTACTGGTGAACATTTTTATAAATCTGCATTCTAATCAGTGAAAGGTTGTTAGGTGTATATAATGCTGAAGAGAAAAGACGATAATTTTCATTACCAAGTTTTCTAAAAAAGAAAAAAATGAATTTAAAAATCTCCATCCTCAAAAATCTAAAAAAGATGAAGAGAAAACAAACGGAACAATCACTCTATAGAGCAAACAATAATCTAATTAAGTTCTCACTCTTATGAGCATACTTTCTAGGAGATAAATAAAGCAAGTGAAATATAGGGTGACTTGGTCGCTCTGCCGTTCTGAGTTATTCTTTGACAAGGTACATTCCTAATTTTTATCAAAAGTAAATCTATCTTAAACCTCTGAGTCGTACTGATCGAATCATAGGCTGCAAAGCAGTTAAAAAATAATTAGCTTTTACAATACCTTATTTTGCCTTGCATAAATATATCAGCTCAAATGCTAGCTTGCTTCTCAGTCTTAGGGGATATATTGCCATTTCTTTCGACTTGGAAACTCAAATAGTTTATATTTTCGGGATCTTACGCTTGTACCTCATTGCACCTTATTGCTTTCAGTCTCAACTCATCGAATCATTGTTCAACTTGAAAATGGAAGAACACAGAATGCAGATAATTCAACTCTTGCTGCAGAATTTCACACATAATAAATGAGAAATGAAGCAAATGCCATCACTAACAGAGATTTAGAATAGATCAGTAACTGATACTGTCAGTGAGAATGAGGTGTTGCTGATGAGCCGGTTTTGTACCATGCTCCATGCTCTCACTCCATGCTTCCTTGTTAGAGGAATTTATTTCTGGTGATAGAAATTCATTTCTCGCTATAATGTGGTTCGGATTCCACAATAAGCTGTAGGTCCCGTTGCTAAGTAACCAATTGGTTCTTAGCTACGTTAAATAAGTCTAATTGTCACGTTAAGTGATGGTTTTGCAGGAACTGCTGGTTCCCCGCTCGTTCCCTTTGTGGATTGCTGCCTCCTTACCTTCAAGTTTTTTTGTTTTGATGTTCTCGTCGGTGAGCTGCCGTTTTTCTTTCTTCAGTCGGGTCTGGTAGGGCAGCGAGAGTAGCGGCAGTGGCAGCAGCAGCAGGCAGTTTTGGAGTCGACGTTGGTCGAGTTTTTGAGCAGCAAATTGGAGCACGGCTACGAGTGGAGCACGTCGTAGAGGTGGAGTGTGACCATGAGTAGTGACCACGAGCTGCTCATCTTTGATGACAGCGTGAGGCTGTCCTGACGTCTCCATCGGGGTATTCTGGTTTGTGGGTCTTGTCCCTGTTGTGCAGCTGAGGGCTGTCTTGGTGACCCGATGGAGGACGTATGTTTGGTTTTTTTTTGCTTCTGCCTGCTGTTGTTTATTTTTGCCTTTTTTTTCTTGCAGCTACTTTTTGTTTATTTAACTTGATTTTGTTTAGTGCTGCCTTTTGGCTTTTTTTTTATATTTATGGTTTTTATCTTTTTACCAGACCTGACTCACTTGTAAATATAACTTAACTTTGTAAATAAATTAATATTAAGCTCATTTTATTGTTTTTGTTGTTTTCCCCTCCTTTGTTTGTTGCATCTGCCGTCAGTCATGACAGCCCCGTCCTGAGTATGTTAAAGAACCTGCATAACGACCCACCCGGGTCGTTACAATGGCGACCGTGACAGGATGGCTCTGTTTTGGCTGGCGGGGTTGTTCTGACATTGGAGGATCATGAGTGTAAAAAAATAATTTTTTTTTTTCTTTTAGGTGGGGAGGTGTCACGTTAAGTGATGGTTTTGCGGGAACTGCTGGTTCCCCGCTCGTTCCCTTTTGTGGATTGCTGCCTCCTTACCTTCAAGTTTTTTTTTGTTTTGATGTTCTCGTCGGTGAGCTGCCGTTTTTCTTTCTTCAGTCGGGTCTGGTAGGGCAGCG
The DNA here is from genome assembly GCF_040412425.1 of Macrobrachium rosenbergii. Classification (NCBI taxonomy): domain Eukaryota; kingdom Metazoa; phylum Arthropoda; class Malacostraca; order Decapoda; family Palaemonidae; genus Macrobrachium; species Macrobrachium rosenbergii. The sequence goes on along the minus strand of NC_089762.1, from coordinate 36,035,946 downwards.
AGAGTAGCGGCAGTGGCAGCAGCAGCAGGCTGAGTCGACGTTGGTCGAGTTTTTGAGCAGCAAATTGAGCACGGCTACGAAGTGGAGCACGTCGTAGAGGTGGAGTGTGACCATGAGTAGTCGTGTGACCACGAGCTGCTCATCTTTGATGACAGCGTGAGGCTGTCCTGACGTCTCCATCGGGGTATTCTGGTTTGTGGGGTCTTGTCCCTGTTGTGCAGCTGAGGGCTGTCTTGGTGACCCGATGGAGGACGTATGTTTGGTTTTTTTTTCTGCCTGCTGTTGTTTATTTTTGCCTTTTTTTCTTGCAGCTACTTTTGTTTATTTAACTTGATTTTGTTTAGTGCTGCCTTTTGGCTTTTTTTTTTATATTTATGGTTTTTATCTTTTACCAGACCTGACTCACTTGTAAATATAACTTAACTTTGTAAATAAATTAATATTAAGCTCATTTTATTGTTTTTGTTGTTTCCCCTCCTTTGTTTGTTGCATCTGCCGTCAGTCATGACAGCCCCGTCCTGAGTATGTTAAAGAACCTGCATAACGACCCACCCGGGTCGTTACACTAATCCTTCGGGCCAGCCCTAGGAGAGCTGTTAATCAGCTCAGTGGTCTGGTAAAACTAAGGTATACTTAACTTATGCTTCCCTGTTCATAAGCATCACAAGACCTAATGATAATCATTATATGACAATACTTGTGTTGCATTTAGCTTTAAGATTTCTTTTTTAAAGCACTTGGAGAATTTATAATCTTAACGTTACCAGATAACTTCATATTATTCACAAATCATACTGTAGCAACTGAGATGATAGGATTGGTGCATTTCTGATAATTCAGTTAGCATCTGCATCTTTATCGTCCAAACTAAATTATTTTAAGTGATTGCTTCCCTTTTTTCATACAAACTGTAATTGGGATTATAATATATCCGGGATATAAACTGCCAGCGTGCATTTACAATGTATATTTCAAGAAATTCAACCTCTTTCGTAATTAGTGCGTATGACTCGTTCCCTAACAGCTAATTTCAATTAAGGTTTCACGATCTCTCTCAGGTCTGTTCTTGATGTCATTTTCGTCCTTACACTGTCAAGTAGAGGACTGGCCTCCTTGGTGGCGTTACAGACATTGAAACCACATACACACGTCTTGAAAAGCTAAATATTTAATCTTTACCGCAATGAAAAAAAAAACTATGGCAATGAATTTATTAATTGGTAGTGACTGCATACAGCTTTCACCTCACATTCCAAAAAGATAAAAAAGGACGAATTTATTATACAAGCAGTGACCTGATACTGAAATAAGGAAGCAATTGGAGAAGATACATTCCCCTTCTATCTGTGCGTGTGTGTGTGTGTGTGTGTGTGTGTGTGTGTGTGTGTGTGTGTGTGTGTGTATCTTCTCGAATCCCTTTGTCTTTCCACGTTATCACACAACTTTTTCATCGGGGCGAACTAAAATTTATGGCATGGAAGCGATGATATAGAGAAGCCAATCTTGATCTACGACGAATTTATGGACTTTCTTCCCAAAGAGACGTTTATTCTTCTCCCGATGAAGTATCCCGGGGGGCAAACGACTGTCCTTTGTTTTATACGCCCATTAACTATAACAAATTCGAGTGTCCCGTCATAAAGATACATGTTTGATGTTCCCTCATGAGTTTGCTGTTTTTTTGCTATTTTTATTAGCTCGTAATTTCATTGGTGATGTTGTCATGGTTACTTAGCAAACATAAATTCCACTGCTTTAGGTTTCTCTGGCTAAATACCTAATTCATCACAGCGATGATGATTTCTGATGATGCTTGTAGGAGATGCAAAGTTGTAATTAAAAAAAAAATGAGCGGTATGATGTAGTTAAATTAATAGGTTTTCACTAATTAGTATCGCAAAAGATATTGGTTTCCCATCTCTTAATCAAAAAAAACCATAAAATGTGTGTGTGTGTGTGTGTGTGTATGTTCCTATATGTACATACAAATATTTTGTAAATATTTTATTAATTTCTCCTCAATTATCTTCACTGATTACATGTCTAGAATTAGTGCATCTATTAGGTTTGTCAAGATTCTTCACCTATATTCTCTATCACACCCATAATCTTCATACAATTTACGAATATTGCTTTTTATTATTATCAAAAGACCACAAGATTTGTGACAGTGCTCCACTGATATAAATAAACCACTTTAAGTTTGCTGTATCTTTACCGGAATTGTTGTCAGGAGGTTGAAAGATTTTCAGATATGGCCGTAAGTCTAAAGTTTTACAAATCCATAAAAAAGTGTTGTTTCTCTTTCCAACATAAAACAAACTTTTGGTGGTGGTTCTCTAAAATCTAAACTCTCTCTTCATGGTGTGTTTTAAATCAGCACAGACACTAGGACTGGAATAAAAATGAAACTGTGTACTGCTACATTTTAAAAACTGAACACCACTGGGAGATCTACCCTACGTAACTGTCCCTATGACAAGTGACAGTCTGCAGTAATAAACACCGTAGCATGGGGAAATGCAATTTGGACGGTATGGGTATGCAAATGAACATCCCCCAGCCAGAAAGAGATACCTTTGAAACATTTCACAAATATATCATAGGGCTTTTACATATACCTGTCAGAATTTGACTGAACTGGACTGAATCTGACTGAAAATTTTCATGAATTTTACCGAAAATTCGAGGACAAATATGCGAACAGTGATATGAATTCTGTGACAGAATCCATTTTTTAATGACCCCAATGCAAAGAGATTATTTTAAGTGGTAAGACGTGCTTGTGCGTTAAACGTAGATCACTCTGAGAAGACCAAAGTGATCTGAAGTCTTATAATGGAATGTAAATTTTTCTGCAACGGACAATTCTTTTCCATCAAAGCTTTTTTACCTCTTTTATCTAGCCACAGTTGAAAGTTCTAGGGTATCTTAATTTTTTGTAAATCACAGTTGAAAGCTCTAGGGTATCTTCATTTTTTGTAAATAATTTATTATTATTATTATTATTATTATTATTGAAAATACATTAGTATATTATTTTTAAAATTACAATACTTTTTATTATTGTTATTATTATTATTATTATTATTAAAAGTAGTATTATTATTCAATTATTAAAACATTATTACTATTATTGTTGTGTTGTTGTTGTTGTCATACAAAAGTAGTGTGCTTTCAATTTTAAAAACAATATACTATTGTATTTTCCCGTTTTGATAATAATAATAATAATAATAATAATAATAATAATAATAATAATAATAATAATAATAATAATACCCAAGGCTATGTTTCTGAATAACTGAAATAAAAGGTTTAAGGCATTATGTTCTGTCTAGTAATTCAAAGTATCATTTTATAAAATTGATTACATTATGGGTACTAAGCGACTTTCTCATCATTTAGATAAACCTATTACGCATTTAAAACTACACAAAAATGTTCTCCCTGCAATATTACTTTCCTTCCAGTTTCTGCACTCGAAAATTCTTAACCGCCATACTTATCTTCAACCATCTGTAACTCAAATTTTCAAACAAATTCACTACTAAAATAATATCGTTGTCTAAATATGACCTGCTGACTTACATTTACGATTAGCTGTTGGATAGTAAGTAGTAATTAGTACAAGAGCAGGAATATCATTAGTACTTCCTCGTACAACGTTGTCACATAATCCAAAATTAGTATTTGGCTATCAGCTGCCGAGAAGTATTAAACATGATGCTACAAAACATCACACTGGTTTGCTACACTATGCAGGCTGCCGCGGTAAACAGTGTAACGTTTTCTATTTTCAGGTTTAATGCTACTCAGTTTTCTTGACGTTTTATCTATGCTGCAACTAAAATCTGGAGCAGTTTACCGAGTGCAGTTGTGAAATCCTCTGCTCTCCAGATATATAAGCGAGGAGCAAATTCATTCCTGTTCTCTGCTGACGTCTCCCAAATTTCAGGTGCATCAGTTTAACCATTTTATCCTGTAACTTATCTCTCTCTCTCTCTGCAGGCTGATTCCCCTTTGGGACTATCATGGGTTTATATTCTATTGACTCTGTCCATAAGGTTTTTCAGTTAAAGATTTAAAGAAGGAATCAGAAAGAAATAACATTGAAATGTATCTATCTTCTCACCGTGTTGTGCTCAGACATTCAAAGCTCCTCTCAATCAAAATTATTATTTAGTGTTCTAGTGTCGAATGCAATATTGAAGTTTCCGCTTACATGGAGTAGTTGTCGTATTGGGTTTTGTCTATTATTGTTGCTACGAGACCGCTGTTGTTGTTGTTGCTACCTTGCCTTTTTCCTTCGTATAGGGTTCACAGTGTTGCATTGTCTTCTGTGTAGGCCCTTTGGTCTTGTCTGGGTAGTTTTCTTGAGCAACTCCAAGTAAGTGTGAAATCCTGCTTTGCGTGTTATTCATACACTCTGATCGCAAAGGGATGTATCTCGCCATCTGTGTGAGATTGTTGACGTATGTTGTAGAGGATCCTTACTATTCTGTTGATTTAAAATATTGGTGTGGGTCTATCACAGGCCGTTTACTCAGCACCTTTGTCAGCGTTTTCGAATATTGGTGTGGGTCTATCACAGGCCGTTTTCTCAGCACCTCTATCAGCGTTTTCGTATATTGGTGTGGGTCTATCACAGTCCGTTTCCTCAGCACCTCTGTCAGCGTTTTCGAATATTGGTGTGGGTCTATCACAGTCCGTTTCCTCAGCACCTCTATCAGCGTTTTCGAATATTGGTGTGGGTCTATCACAGTCCGTTTCCTCAGCACCTCTGTCAGCGTTTTCGAATATTGGTGTGGGTCTATCACAGTCCGTTTACTCAGCACCTCTGTCAGCGTTTTCGAATATTGGTGTGGGTCTATCACAGGCCGTTTACTCAGCACCTCTGTCAGCGTTTTCGAATATTGGTGTGGGTCTATCACAGTCCGTTTCCTCAGCACCTCTGTCAGCGTTTTCGAATATTGGTGTGGGTCTATCACAGTCCGTTTCCTCAGCACCTCTGTCAGCATTTTCGAATACTGGTGTGGGTCTAACATAGGCCGTTTCCTCTGCACCTCTGTCAGCGTTTTCGAATATTGGTGTGGGTCTATCAGCACCTCTATCAGCGTTTTCGAATACTGGTGTGGGTCCGTTTCCTCTGCAGCGTTTTCGAATACCTCTCTCAGCATTTCAGCATTTTCGAATATTGGTGTGGGTCTAACATAGGCCGTTTCCTCTGCACCTCTGTCAGCGTTTTCGAATATTGGTGTGGGTCTATCACAGGCCGTTTCCTCAGCACCTCTATCAGCGTTTTCGAAAATTGGTGTAAGTCTAACAAAGGTCGTTTCCTCAGCAACGTTATCAGCGTCTTCGTCTTCCTAGGCTATTGAAATCGAAGTCGTAAAAGCTAACTCATTCTCACCAACTGCACGAAATTTTAAGCATTTTGTTATTCACGGGGAAAATGAAAGGACTGCTCGTGGGTTTGTTTTGAGAAACTCAGGTTGAGTTTGATCAATACACGACTACGTTTTGGCGAATTTGTGCTGTTAGTTCAAGGATTGTTTCCCTTAACATAAGACACGTTTTAGTTAGATTTGAACTCCCCAAATCCTGTACAGTATTTGGGATGGAATAGTGCCATTATTAAGTCAAAATTTACTGCATTAACAGTTTTTTGTCATCTAAAGTGTCGTATACTGACTGGCAGGTTAGTCCGGAGTGGGTACATAATCCTAATTGATTATTTATGGTAATTTGGCCAGAGAAAAATAATCTGCTAGAATTCACATGACACTCAAGATATCGTACTGAATAACCAAATAGAATATAAATTTACAATAAACATTGCTAAGTTCTGCAATAAACTTAAAAATGATCTCCAAACATAATACTTCTGTGAGAGAGAGAGAGAGAGAGAGAGAGAGAGAGAGAGAGAGAGAGAGAGAGAGAGAGAGAAGGGGGAGGGGCGGGCTAAGGCTCACAATGTATCATTCAGACAAATTTATATGAATTAACTTTAATATCTTTAGTCCAATCCAGCTACTAGGTTTGGAAAATTAGGGAACAAATTTCCAAGGCGTATACAGCGAAATTAGAGTAAATTGCACGATGCAATTCTTAGAAAATACCATCGAGCTTTTTAAATTTCCTCCATTTAAAGTAACTGAATCATCCCACCTCTAAAATAAATTCAATGATGTTGAAAAGAAAGAGTTGAGTTTTACTGCCACATTTGCAGGGTAAAATTGTGTGCGCATGAGAGAGAGAGAGAGAGAGAGAGAGAGAGAGAGAGAGAGAGAGAGAGAGAGAGAGAGAGAGAGAGAGAGAAATCTAATTTATCAGGATGCCTCACTAATAGAGTAAACAAAATAGCCATCGAGGTCTACACTCTACACTACACAAAATAGCATTCAGCTAACAAGCAAACAAACAGAAGAATAAACTAAAAAAAAAGAAAAAAAACTTGAAAATCAAACCAGCCACCCTGTGCCTTTGTAAATCAAAATACTTTGAAATAAAGAAAGGCGAAAAATTTCAAACCCGAGAAGCCGAAATGAATGAAAAGGCTTCTGCGAACCTCTTTTCATAGCTAGAAGTCAATGGAGTCTTACCAGACTCTTAAACGGAACATAAATCGCTTCATATATCGCCTTTATTGTTCTTTCTGAGGAGTTGCTCTTTCTGGTGGAAACAGGATACGCGGTGGTGGAGAATTTCCCTCTTCTCCTTTCTCTCTGATTCGTTCCTTTACTTCTTTCTTTCCTCTCTTTGATTTTATAGCTCAATTGAAGAGCTTAGATCTTTGGTAGAGAGTTATTTCTCCTCCTTTTTCTCCTATTACTCCTTTTACTTTTTCTTTTCCTAACTTTGATTTTACAGTTCCACCGAAGAGCTCTAACGATGTGGTAGAGAATTTCCTCCTTCTCCTTTCTTTCTTCTTCCCTCTTTTACTTCTTCCTTTCTTCACTTCATTCTACAGTTCCATTGAGGAGCTCGAGCGGTGTGGTGGTGAATTATCTCTTCTCCTTTCTCTCTTATTCCTTCTTTTACCTCTCACTTTCATTTTACAGTCCCACTGCAGAACCCCAGCCCCGTAGTGAAGAATTTCCTCTTTCCCTTTCTCTCCTATTCCGTCATTTACTTCTCACTTCCCTCACTTTGATTTTACAGTTCCATTGAAGAGCCCCAGAGGGTGTGGTGGAGAATTAGTCATTCTCTTCTACTTCTCCTTTTACTTCTTCCTCTCCTCAGTTCTAATGAATAGCTCGAGCGCTGTGGTGAAGAATTCCCTCTCCTCCTTTCTCTCCCATTCCTCATTTACTTCTTCTTTTCCTCACTCTGATTTCACAGTTCCACGGAGGAGCTCCCGCGCCGATACGCTTCGCCTGCGATGATATATGATAGCGTTTGTTTTCACTTTCGGGATATTTCCCTCACTCCTTGATGTACGTTTCGGAGGTGAGCGCCAGTCGCTTGCTTTATGAGTGCTTTTGATGTAATATATTAAAGGGCTGCCTCGTAAGATACGTAATGAATACACCTATGCTTCATTCGCGTCGTGCTGGTTACCAGATTTAAAGCGTTCGAGTTTGAATTTATTACCGTTGTTGGAACATTCATATCACTGATATCTGCAGTGGTGACTCTTTGAAATATATAATTAGATAATTAAGTAGATTTATAGGTATTTTATAAGTATCTGAATAAACGATTCAATAAACGATAAATAGACAGGTGAATGAGTAAATATATAAACAAAGAAATAAATTAATAAATAAATAAATTGATAAATAAATGAAATGAAACTCACTGAATGGGGGAAAACAACTATACAAAAACAAATAAATACATAAATATGTAAACAAACACACAAATAAGTAAATAAATTGATAAATAAATAATATAAAAACTCACTGAATGGAGGAAAAACTATACTAAGACAAAGGAAGTTGTAAAAGGAACGCTGCAAATTCCAAACAAAGGAGTTTTCTCATTCGTCTTTTGACAGTCTTTTATTCACTTTGTCACCTGTCAGTCTTTACAAATATTAAACCGCTTTTTGTTATTAGTATAAAAGTTTTAATGATAATATCTATTGAGTCATGAATATCTACAGGCGCACACAAACCCTTTAAAAATTCATTAAATGCTTCTGCTTTACAAGGTGAATCAAGAAAATGGAAGTTATTAAGAGAAAAATTGGCAAAACAAAAAACACAGAATTCACATAAAAAAGAATGGAATGGATATATATTTAATACTAAAATTGTATTAGAAACAATATGCCTCGAAAATTAATAATAATAATAATAATAATAATAATAATAATAATAATAATAATAATAATAATAATAATAATAATAATAATAATAATAATAATAGGGGAGAGAGAGAGAGAGAGAGAGAGAGAGAGAGAGAGAGAGAGAGAGGAATTGGAGAAATAATGACAGAAACATTATATTCATACCCTTGAAATTACCAAACTCTCGAAAGAAAAATTTTTCCCCCAATTTTTTTTAAATCAAACTATTTTTTTAATTGCATACTAGAATTGTCTAAAAGAATACGTCTCGAAAGTAGGTAAAAAAAAATAATAATAATAATAATAATAATAATAATAATAATAATAATAAGACAGACAGACAGAAGAAGACAGACAGACAGACAGACAGACAGACAGAGAGAGAGAGACAGAATTTTGGGAGATAATGATGGAAATATAATATTCATTACCTTGAAAATTGCGAACTAGGAACAGAAATAAAAAAATAAAGGTAAAAAGAATTTCTTTATCACTGTACTAAAATGGTATAATAACAACACGCCAAGAAAAAATAATAATAATAATAATAATAATAATAATAATAATAATAATAATAATAATAATAATCCTCCTCCAATAATAATACTCCAAAGTAAAAAAAAAAAAAAGGATTCCTCAGTGAAGACGAGGCAAACTCCTCTTGATAACAGCAACCCAATTATCTCCCCTTACGTTCCCCCTTATTCTTCACTTTATTTATGGGATATCGTCATTAGATCCCTGACATATCGTTTATTTACATCAGTAGAGGAAAAAGGGAAACGGGAGGGGAAATTTCTTCCCATAGATACTAATAACTTTAACTGAAAATGTTTTATATATTTATCAGTTTTCTTTTGTTTCTTTTCTGTATTTGTTTTTTCTGGACCTATCCCTTTATGGCGAAAATGCTTATTTTCTTCCCACAAATACTGATGACTTTACACCTTTAGAGCAAAAATGCTTATTTTCTTCCCATAAATACTGATAATTTAACATGAAAATAATTGACATATATTTTTCAGTTTTCTTCTGTTTCTTTTCAAAAAATTTTTTTTCCAGTCTGGAGCAATCCTTCAATAGAATTAAAGGATTATGGCAGAAAAATAATCTAATAAAGCATCAAGACCTCTGCAGAAGTTTGAGCTCTCCCCACAGAAACTAATAACTATTCCTAAAAATTATTTATACATGTTTCAGTTTTCACTAATATTCTTCATCATTATTCTGGGCATAATCCTTAACAGAATATAAAGCTTCTGGTGGAAAAATATTCTAATAAGGCAGCAAGATCTCTGCAGAAGGTTTGAGGGAGGATAGGAATGTATGTCGCGTCGTATTAGGCTGTTCTGCCTGACCTACAACTAAAATTAAAAAGGCTTCAAGTTGCTAACTGAATCTGGGAAGTTAAGAATGAAGTAATAATTAGCAATCTCATGATCAAACCTAGAATAATCCTATTGACGCATTTTAACAGTTAATTTTAAATGCTTACTCTGATACAAAAACTAAAGAATATTTGCAAATGTCATCAGATCAATAATCAAGACCAATTTCACTGTAAATAGACCACCAAGAATTTAATTCAATGTTTTCAACACGCCACAAAAAAGTTATTCTCAGTCATTTGCTAAACTACCCACGGATATCTCTTATTTGCTGATCTAACCATTGATATTGACTGTTAATCTAATCATAAATTTTATGAAAAATGAAAAATGACCTAATTTGGATATCACCTGAGTTAAACACTCATTATCCCAGTCACTTTCATTTTCTTTACACCTAACTAATAATCACATAACTCATTGCGAAAATGAAGTGGAAAAGGTTACCTCGTCACTTGTGCACCGAAGACACTATAAATTTAGGAGACTTCCTCCATTAACACGATTTTTCATCAACACAAGGCCAAAGTTAGTTTACCCTCCTTCTCTCTCTCTCTCTCTCTCTCTCTCTCTCTCTCTCTCTCATCTTTAAAGGTTCGCTTCATGCACCCTCAGTGACGTTGATGAATAGACCATTCCGGCATCCGGGAGCCGAGTGAAACTCGGATGAACATTGTTTCTGCATCAACTGGAACGTAAATATAGAGGCAGGAATTTATTGTATCTCTCGACATATATATACACGCCGTTGAATGCATGACGGTATAGTGAAACTTTGTTTATAGTGTAGGAGGCGTGTTCCGGATTATACATACATACATTCATACATACATACATACATACATACATACATACATACACACGTATATAAAAACTTAAATACATACATACATGCATATATACATACGCAGTTTATTGTTATTTGTAAACCAGGCAATGGTTCGAATCTTGTCATGGACGAAACACATCCCACTGATAATTCCCCTCGGTTGGAAGTAATTCCTATGGTGTAGTGTATTGAATAGCAAACTATATATATGTATGTATATATATGTGTGTGTGTATGTATGTATGTATGTATGTATATATATATATATATATATATATATATATATATATATATATATATATATATATGTATGTATATATGTGTGTTTGTGTGTGTATGTATCCTGACCACTTTCACCAGTTATAAAAATCATTTCAGTCACCACAATGACGTTTCTACTTAACGAATTCTTCAACCTTTTTTTATACGCTTATCACTGCAAGCCTATATCCGAGTAAGAAATCAATGAAGAAACCTTCAATTTCCTCGGCAGAATTCGACTCCACTCACTTTACGACGAATATGAATGTCTCATTCAATTTATACGAACGTGTATATGTCGAAATAATTGTTTTGACGGAGCTCTAAGTTGAGATATATATTAGTTGTATATTCACAGAGAAATATATAAAAAGAATATATATATTATATGTTCACAGAGAAATTACAATACGAATGATATAGACAAGAGAGAGATGGAAGGGTAGAGAAAAAGAGAGAGAGAGAGAGAGAGAGAGAGAGAGAGAGAGAGAGAGAGAGAGAGAGAGAGAGAGAGAGAGAGAGAGAGAGAGAGAGAGATCATAATTCTTATCCCCGATTATGCACGAATTACTGAAATGAAAGTAAATATAAATACAGTAAGTAAAAAATTGCGCCGAAGTTTCTTCGTCGCAGTCGAGTTTTCTGTACAGCCGCTACAGCGTATAATCAAGGCCACCGAAAACAGATCTATCTTTCGGTGGTCTCTGTATAATGCTGTATGAGCCGCAGCCCATGAAACTTTAACCACGGCCCGGTGGTGGCCTATCCTATATCGTTGCCTGAAGCACGATATGGCTAACTATAACCTTAAATAAATAAAAAGTACTTAAGCTAGGGGGCTGCAATTTGATATGTTTGATGACTGGAAGGTGGATGATCAACATACCAATTTGCAGTCCTCTAGCCTTAGTAGTTTTTAAAATCTGAGAGCGGACAGAAAAAGTGAGGACAGAAAAAAGTGTGGATAGAATAAGGTGCGGATCGACATACGAAGCCGGCACAATAGTTTTCTTTATAAAGAAAAATCCATGTTGCAATGTATTTATTCAAAGTTATCCAAAAGAATACAGGATTAACTATACGACTCAGCTAATTGAATTTAAAATCACCGGGTTATTCTGGATCAAAAACAAAAATCCATTTAATATTTACATAAGGTTTTACACTTGAACAAGTGATAAAGTTTAAATATATAAATACATTCGTCATTGGATTCTTCCTTGCTCGACGTTATCAATTTCACCAAGACACAAGAAACAATTGATCCTATAGGTAAAAAAATAAGTCATCAAAAAAGTATATAATGCAATATAAATTGATATGTTCCATTAATTCTAATATCTTTTGGAATAACCCAATATCAAAACGTAAACGATGATAAAAATGCTTTAACGTTGAAATATCTTTTTAGAAGTATAATACCGACCATAAGTACTTACTCATAAGGATTATAAATATAATAAAATTCCTCTCGTAATGTTTTATATAAGTCACCACTGTTAAATAAATTAAATTATTGTTAGAAATAAGGATTTATCGAAATCCATCCTCATCATTTTTTTTTATTTTTATTTTTTATCTTTCTTTTTCGTTCGAGTATAAAGTTTCGAAAACTGAAATCCAGTCTTTATAGAATTTCTCTGATAGAAGAAAAATATCTCCCTGTATGGAATTTCACCTGAGGCTTGTGACAACCGCGATTCACACGATATTTATTTTTGATTCAGTCGACGTAATCTAATAGAATTTTTTCAGTAGTAAAAAGAAAGCGAAGCTGAGGTA
>NC_089762.1:36003390-36020890 GCF_040412425.1 Macrobrachium rosenbergii | reverse complement strand
CAAAGGCTTATGTGATATAGATGGTAGCACCTTCTCCTTTCACTCAAAATGTCTTTGGTTCGATCCTATTTGAGGTAGAAAATTACTGAAAGAAATAGTTAGAAGTGTGCCTACATGACAAATTCGAAAGAAGATATATAGACAAAAAATACTTCTACACATGATGATAATTACCTTTATATTTAATGAAGTAGAAAATCAGTAAAAAAAATCTACAGTGTGCTTACAGTATGTGACAGATTCGAAAAAAAGATAGAAAAGTAGAATGTTCCTGCACACACGAAGATAAATATTCCTTATTTTTCTTGCTAAACGACATTTACATTTGATTTATTCCAAGAATGTTTCACCTTTTCAGTTGTTCGAAGGAAAAAAAAGCCCATTTAATTGTTAGCATGGAAATTGGCACAGAACTTTACGACATAAATAATCTAAGACCATCTCCATGTCACGAAGAGACATCAATAAATTATTTTATTTTACGTTATCAAAAAGTCAATCGAAATACTGAAATATGCTAAAGGATATTTTTGAATAAATTCCTGACGGGTTCGTGTGTATATTCGAAGAAAGGCCAGAGTTGCAAGGATTCCCATTTTGTTCTTTCCTTTCAATACATTTATTTGTAAAACAGTAGTTTCCTAAAAAGGGATTTTCTATGCTGTACCACCTATGGTCAATGATTGCTCTCCTTTCAGAAAAAAAAGTTTTATTCGCGTTTAGCAAAAAAAGTATTTAAAAAATACTCATAGTAGCATGAGTCTTAAAATGGAGAAGCAAGTCCACAGTTATGTATATGTATATATATTTACATATATATATGTACATATACATAACTGTGAATTTGCTTCTCCAAAAAAAGTATGATTTAAAATGAAGAACAAAGCGGGTATTGCACTTAGAAAATAAGCACATATCAGTATACAAGTATCTAAAATAAGCACTTGGGGGTAGGGGGAAGCAGGACAGCCAAATTCAGTGCCGGTCCCAAGTCCGGATAAAGTTGGAGGGTCTGAGTCATGGAACGTCTGTCGAAACCAATTATGAAATGAATCGTTCAAGATAGAAGAGACAGAAGCACCTGAAGGAGGCTCATCAAAAATCAGCAACCCTGACTAATGAGTAAGCTTACAACCATATACATGAGAACACATACACGTTTATCTTCCATGCCAACTGTGTCTTCCTGGTTTTCTGTCTATTTACATATGTCTGTATAGGTGTCCCTTCGCTTTGCAATATATGTCGAAGTGCAGATAAGTTGAGACACGAGGAAATCAGGACATTCTGCTCAGAGAGTTGACTTAGACCAACAGCGTGAGATCCTACATCCGAAGATTGTTTACTTTCCCAGCCCAGGTTCAAAGGTCGGTCGTCAGCGATTCGTCTACAGACCTGCCCCATCAATAGAGAGAGAGAAGTTAATTTATGCAGGCGTCTGCATTTGCATGGCAATTCGAGCTGCTCAACTTGAACTGATTTTAGGATTTCTACAACTTAGTAGGTGAAGAATTAATAGCAGATTTCACAGCTGTCTTAGTTTTTAGAACTGTTGTACTTTTTGTTTTTTTATCTTTTTATTTGTTTGTCGAATTACCTCTAATCTAATTCTTTTCTTGCATTCTTATCTCTCCCTTCTGTTTTTAACTTAAGTCTGGAAATTCTATCTTGTGGACAGTTTACTTTGTAAGTTGATGAACATTCAGCATTGCTGCATTTGAAAGTTTATTTTTTTAAGGAAGGAGCGGCATTCATCATCTTTTGACTACTGATCATCTCTTCCTGCATTTTTTTTTTTTTTTTTTTTTTTGCTTATTTTCAGAAGTCGATATTTTGGGGAACAGGAAGTTCAGCAGAACACTGGTGTGTTTTTAGAAGATTGGCTGAACTTAGCTTTGTCATAAGCTCATCAGAGTTACTTTCAAACAACAAATTCGTAGTGCTTTTATCGTGGAATGATAAAATTATAGACATCTAAGCCATTTTAAAGCAGGCTTAAGGAAAGGGTGCTGAGGTTCTTTCATTTTCGCAATACGAACGCAAGGATTTTTCACAAATAAAGTTCACTGTCATAAAAAATAATAAAACGGTTTTGAAGATCGACAGTGAAAAGCAGAGGCAAGGGTCAGGTTACAGCTGTTTGACCCAATGTCCTAGAGACTGAACATACGGGAGTATGATCAAGCAATAGATACTGAAGCCTCAGCAGGAAAATTTGGACATCCCCACCAACGACCGCCATTCCTGTCTCACAGAGACAGTGAGGTAGTGAGCCAGCGAAAATCCGTCAAAGACTTGACTGGGAACTCAGCCTAGGACCAACGCAGTGGAAAATCGCTGGCGTTACTACTAACTAGGGCCAACCATGAAAACGAAAGTAATGAAAGTTATAAGAATAATAGAAGTTGTATCAATAGTAGAAGACAATTCATGGTAGCATTATTGACAGACGACGATTCTAAAAATACCAGCAACCTCTATAATGACATCAGTAAAGGAAATAGAACCATATATATTTATCAGGTGTCTTACCCTTTCCCACATATCATGTGGGGAAGATGCCTTGAGACATGGTTGGGCGCTGTAGATTACATGTTTTACGGGCGTGAACTTTCCATTATAGGGATCTTGCGTGTTTTGCTAGATTGCTCTTCCATCTTGGAATAATTCTTTTCCAGTGTGTTTGTTGAGTCATTACCCAACAGATGGAGCTTTTGTTCGTTCACGGGGAATTGGCGCAATCTGTATCTTGCTACTGGTAAAAGAAAACGACTTAGCAACTGACTTATCACTACATTCTGTGACCTTTCTTTTACTACAGGTAGACATCCTGACCTTGTGTCAGGGTACAGCTAGCATCTGGTGTCTTTTCCTCCCTTACAAAGTTGATTTTGTTGCCCAAGAAATAGGAAATCATAATTCAGGTTTTTTTATCAAACGACAGATAGCTTCGTGCAAAAACATACACACAAAAATTAAAACTAACTTAAGGAAAAGCTCTTAGATAATTAGTATATCTTTTTAATGATGCAAAATCATACAAAATACAAAGTAACATTGGCACACCTTGTTTACCTGTACTTTTTATGTGTTTTCTGACCTGCTACTCGCCGTCTACTTAATTATGGACGTTGTGTCCACTGGTTTATTTTATTTTTTCACCTATACAGTGTTTCACTGCAATTCTTCTCAATCTCTATTTTTTACACATCGGTATTCTATTTTATGTAAGCTTATGTTTGCAGTACGTGGATATTTTTGCTAGTCCTCTGTAAATAAATGTTTATTTTGTAGAATAATGGTAATAATAATTATTACTAGTGAGAATGTCCTTCAGAATAACAATTAATAACAACTTTTACAAATATCTATAACAATAAATGTGTGAGCGTTTGTGTGTGTGTGTATGTGCGCGTATGAGAGAGAGAGAGAGAGAGAGAGAGAGAGAGAGAGAGAGAGAGAGAGAGAGAGAGAGAGAGAGAGAGAGAGAGAGAGAAATAACCTTCATTAAATTTCCAACCCCGTTCCAGATAAGGTATTCACATAAACTACAAAGGGGCAATATTTCCCCACCTTCCCTTCCCTCAGACCACCAGAACCACCAAAAACACTCACCGGAATTGCCTGATCTAGAACCAACAATGAAATGTTCTTCCCAAACCAAATAAGGACGAAGCGTTCCTGCTAAAGTTCAATATTTACCCAATCCATTTTTGCCGAGTTTCAGCTGCGTCTCACCTTAGTTGTTCTCTGGTGTAGATAGAACGAACACATGTACTAGTGTATGTGTATGCATATATATATATGTGTGTATATATATATATATATATATATATATATATATATATATATATATATATATATATATATATATATATATATATGTGTGTGTTTCCTGTAATACTACAGTGTAATATATATATATATATATATATATATATATATATATATATATATATATATGTGTGTGTGTGTGTGTATATATATATACATATATATATATATATATATATATATATATATATATATATATATATATATATATATATATATATATAGAGAGAGAGAGAGAGAGAGAGAGAGAGAGAGAGAGAGAGAGAGAGAGAGAGAGATTCAAAATAAGACAACCTGTCAGTTGGAAATGAGTCCATTTTCGAAATTTAAAAACTTCATAAGAGAATAATGAAACAGGAAAGTATTCAGAAAATAAATATATACCTGTTCACGACGACAAGAAAAAAAATATAACGATGAAACGAATATTTAATTCAATTCATTACTATTCCGAACAAGCATCTGCGCGGGAAAACAAATTCACATGCAAATCCGGTGTGTAACGCATATTCTCCTAACAGGTATATATCACGTTCTAATGGAAGCACCAAAGCCTTGTGTCGCTATTTAGTAACAAAAGGTTTCAATGGCAGACAGTGAAAAAATCTCCCAAAAATCATGAAGGCAGGATTATTAAGTTCATCCTGCCCCAAAAAATATCTTTGTTGTCATAGTATACCAATTATACAAAGTCTGCTGTATCTTTTGCAATCCGGATCATGTCTCGTTCTTGCGTAAATTATTAACCTGTTTTTTTTTTTTTCGAAATGACCAGCGCATATGCAAATCTTCGTTAAGAAAATTCATTTATCTGTCAATCAGCAAACTCAAAATGCACCTCTCTCTCTCTCTCTCTCTCTCTCTCTCTCTCTCTCTCTCTCTCTCTCTCTCACACACACACACACACAATCCCAAATACATCCACAGAATACTTATATACACACACACTTGACTATTTATCAACTTACATATATACATTTCTCTCTCTCTCTCTCTCTCTCTCTCTCTCTCTCTCTCTCTCTCTCTCTCTCTCTTACACAAAAACAAACATACACACACGCACACAAATACAGATGCACACACAACACTTACATACACTCACACGACTATTTATCAGCTTACATAAATATACATTTTCTCTCTCTCTCTCTCTCTCTCTCTCTCTCTCTCTCTCTCTCTACACACACACACACACACACACACACACAACATTACTGTATATACACATGATATATATATATATATATATATATATATATATATATATATATATATATATATATATATATTCTCTCTCTCTCTCTCATTATCAAGTATACACACACACATTCACAAACACACTAATAACACTTACTTACATATATGACCATTTACTCATTTACTAACTTACATATATACTTTTTTCTCTCCATTCCTCCCTCTCTCTCTATCTCTCTCCCTCTCTCTCTCTCTCTCACAGACACACACACACAGTCGCAAACACATTCATGACAATATATCACCTTTCAAATATACATAAAGACTGATATACACAGTTTACAACTCATTTCTTTACTGCCCAAATAAGCAAAAATTGCACAAAAAAACAAAACACTTAAAAGAAGGCAAAGTCTTGGAGGTACCTTGAAAAATGTATTCTGTCTCAGAAATTCTTTTTGAAGAGTTTGTTGACATTACAACGACTCGCCGAACGTGAAATGAGGTTATATTTTTAGGAAACCCTGAGGAGGGTTTGGAATGAATAAATCTCAATATGTTACAGAGAGAGAGAGAGAGAGAGAGAGAGAGAGAGAGAGAGAGAGAGAGAGAGAGAGAGAGAGAGATGCGGAATTTTTTTCATGACTCGGAAAATCGTGCAATAAGGTCGATGTGGCATACTACTTAAATAATAATAATAATAATAATAATAATAATAATAATAATAATAATAATAATAATAATAATAATAATAATAATAATAATAATAATAAAAGTATGAGGAAGATATTTATGAAGAGAAATAGGACTGCTAATAAGGAGAAAATAAATGGTAAAGGAACAAATTTAGCCTCTTCCCAATAATGCTGGATCAGTTTGGAAATCTGACAAAAAGATATTATGATATATGATATTATTTCAAACAAGTTTTATAATAATATATTCATATATATATATATAATAATAATAAAATATATATATATATATATATATATATATATAATAAAAATGTATGAGGAAGATTTTAACAGAATAATAAAAACTCGCGTATTTTCCTATCGTCAAGTTCGACTAACAACTAGGTACTTGAGTTTAAGTCAAGGGGACAGAAAGACAGACAGACAGACAGACGGAACAGACAGACAAATAGACAGACAGGCAAATTATAGCGTTCAGTTAACCAGCATCAGGGTCGGTCTGCCCAAAAATCGAACAGTGGTCCCTCTAGTTTACGAGCTAACCGCTGCGTCAGGAGATGGGAACAGAGACAGACAGACAGACAGACAGACAGACAGACAGACAGACAGAGACAGACAGACAGACAGACAGACAGACAGACAGACAGCAGACAGACAGACAGACAGACAGACAGACAGACAGACAGACAGACAAATTATAGCGTTCAGCTAACCAACAAAAGGGTCGGTCTGCGGCTGCCCGAAAATCGAACAGTGGTCCCTCTAGTTTATAAGCCAACCGCTGCGTCAGGAAAAGGGGACGGAGACAAACAGACAGATAGACAGGCAGACAGGCAGGCATACAGATTATAGCGTTCAGCTAACGAGCATCAAAGCATTAAACCTGAATTCTAGTATTTACACAAAACAGTGTCGCCAACGCTTTATATGCAGAAAGCGAATCGCTGCCATTTGAATGTGAAGCCATTTAATTAAAGTCGCGTATAGCAAGTAAATCAAACACATTCCCATTTTGGGTCGTTTGCCCACTTATGGCCTTTGACCAAAAATGAGAGAGAGAGAGAGAGAGAGAGAGAGAGAGAGAGAGAGAGAGAGAGAGAGAGAGAGAGAGAGAGAGAGAGAGATTTCGGGGACTGATGAACTTTTGTGACATTTTGGACAATGAGGGTATTCCAATCATTGTGACATGAGAGTTATAAATAAATAAAAATTAAAGAAAAGCCTATGTGCTAGAATATCATTATTTTAGAATTCAATAATAATATCAACAAGCAAAATTATTTCGATGAAAAATAAGATGAATATTGCTGAAGCGAAAGTAGAAAATTACAGATAAGTCAAGGTCAAGTATCAAGTCTTAAAATGAACTTTAGACTAAAAGATTTCTCTCTCTCTCTCTCTCTCTCTCTCTCTCTCTCTCTCTCTCTCTCTCTCTCTCTCTCTCTCTAGAAAATTACAGATGCTAAGTCAAGGTGAAAGCTTCAGGTATTAAGATGAACCTCGAATTAAAGGATCTCTCTCTCTCTCTCTCTCTCTCTCTCTCTCTCTCATTTACAGTCACTGAAAAATATCAAAATGGCTACAATGGTACATAAAGAACTGTCAAAACATGAAAAATTACAAATATAGTAAAAATGAAGCAAAAAAAATGGCTGGGGATTCATTTACCTTTAGGATATGAGAAAAAAATCAAGAGACCCTGTGAAGGGTCAAATTTCCTCTCTCCACACACACACACACACACACACACAAACACTCACACGCACACGCACACACAAACACACTTACAGTATATACACACAAGCATGCATAAACAAGTGCACACACGCACGATATCAGGTTAGTCATGAAAAATCCAAGCGCCCTGAGTGACACGGGAGGACAGCCCCCCAGGGATGTGCACTTCTGCTTAACATGCATTAGGGGCCACTGGTGTTACCGCGAGGTCTTGGCTGAAACAATGCCACGGGGACTGAGTTGTTTGTCTGCAGGTCAAGTAAGTAAATGGAAGATAGAGAGATTCTTCAAAAACACTCACCAAAAACTACTAAATCTCTTCCCGGTGGAAAAACTAATGTTATTTTGACGTTTGATCTTAATTCAATAATGTTACACTAAACAGGCATTCGAGTTGTTTGTCTTGAGGTCAAGCAAGTAAATAAAGGAAGATAGCCTTCAAAAACATTCACTTAGAAAGCTACTAAAACTTTTTCCTGGTGGGTTCAGGTTAATGAAAGCGTTACGCTTTGAGAAAAATTCAAGCAATGTAGACGTTTGATCCACACACTAAACAGTCCATTAAGTTGTTTGTCCTAAAGGGTAAACAAGTAAAAAAAAAGAAGGATACACTTCAAAAAAAATATACTCTAGAAAGATACTAAATTTCCTTTTATGGTGGATGTTAATTGATAAAAGACATTACGCTCTGAGATAAATTCAAGGATATAATATAGACTCTTGATTCCAAACTTAACAGTCCCTTGAGTTGTTTGTTTGGAGGTCAAAAAAGTAAAGAAAAGAAAGATGTATTTAACTAAACATTCACAAGAAAGCTATTAAATCTCTTTCCAGGTGGATTTATATTGATGAAAATATTATACCTCCAGAAAAATTAATGTTATTTAGACGTTTGATCTAAATACAACAATGTTACTGTAAAACATCCCTTATGTTGTTTGTTTGAAGGTCAAACGAATAAATAAAAGAAAGATATTATTCAAAAACATTAACTAAAAAGCCACTAAACCTTCCTGGTGTAAGTTCACAAAAACATCACGCACTGAGGAAAAATTCATGTTACGAAGACGTAGGGGAGTAGTGCCGTCAGTATACCTGACGCGGTGCACTGTAGGCATTGCTTAAGGTTCTCTGCAGTGACCCTGCGACCCGCACCTGCAACCTTTTTTTATTCCTTTTACTGTACCTCCTTTCTTATTCTCTTTCCTCTATCTTACTTTCCTCCCTGCGAGGTTTTCCTCCTGCTACACCCTTCAAACCTTTTTACTCTCAATTTCCCTTTCAGCGCTGAATGACCTCACAGGTCTCAACACTTGTTTTTTGGCCTAAGTTTTGTTCCAGTTCCAATTTGATCGAAATACAATAATGTTACACTAAACAGTCCCTTGATTTTTTTTTTTTTTTTGAGCTTAAACAAGAGAATAAAAGAAAGATACTCTTTAATTAACATCCACTAAAAAGTTGCTAAATCTGTTTCCTGGTGGATGAAAATTCATAAAAACATTATGCTTTGAGGAAAATTCATATTCCGTAGACGACTGAATCAAATACATTAATGTTATATTCCCAAGTCCCGAAGTTTACTTTTGCCATTTATAAATCGTAAAACCAGGAGAAATCCCGCGAAAGTTTGAGAAATTAAATCATAACTTATCATGATACATTATATATGCAACGTTGCACATGAATAACATTGTGCAACTGTAGAGCAAATCCCACGAGGTACAGCCATTTGAATAAATTATGAGAACTCAGTGAAAATTATTATTTCATGCATCATTAACTAAATGCCATTTATATTTATCATAAAGAGAAAGTAGGGCTTGAATACAAAATGAAGATTTTCGCACAGATGAAAAAATAATTCTTTACAATTTTCTCCTTGTTATCCATATGTCCATAACACAAATGCTTTTCTAAACCCATTGTTTTCATTATTTGTTTTCGTATGTGAAAAATGCATGAGTAATTAGCCCTTGAATATCTTCCTATGCATGTAGAAATTATCCATCTTAGTAGTGAATATCTCTCTTATATTTAGGAGGCCCACCTTGCTCTGATTTTAATAGCAGTGTTGTAGTCTGAGTTCACTTAAAACTGATTTAGTCACAATCTTTACTTTTTACTTACAACTTCTCACATTTTTGCTTTGTAACAAACACTTGACCCACGCACCTGTTATGGAATATATATATATATATATATATATATATGTATGTATATATATATATATATATATATATATATATATATATATATATATATATATATATATATATATATATATATATATATATATAAAGAGTGTATATATGTTCGATATATGTTCGACACTTTTTGAACACAATCATTTGGAAGACGAAAAAGCGAAAACATCTCAGTCACTAAAAGGAAAAAGTTCACTCCAGATATACGAAGCATAAAAGTCAAACTTTCCCTGTACACAAAAATGAACTAAAAAAGAGAGAGAGAGAGAGAGAGAGAAGGATTTTACTCAAGCAGAAATGATGAACGATTTTCGTATCCCTAAAAAGTTATGTGTTTTTCAGAACCGGAAGATTAATGAAGCTCAAACCAGAAGTGACATAATAAATTGTGAAAAGTGACGAGGAATCTCTCTCTCTGGAAATTGCGATGTTTAAAACTGTCTCGTGATTTTGTTCACCAGTGCTAAAAATTAATACTTGCGTTTGTGTGTACTTTAAGATGTGAGTGATAAAATTAGACTTTGAGGTGTCAGTAACAAAATCAAAGTAGTATTTTATCAAATCAGACTTTGAAGTATCAGTGATGAAATAAGACTGAGGTGTCAGGGACAAAATCAAAGTAGTATTTTTTCAAATCAGACTTTGAAGTATCAGTGATAAAATAAGACTGAGGTGTCAGTGACAAAATCAAAGCTTTCGACAGTGAATAGTATTTTATCAAATCAGACTTTGAAATATCAGTGATAAATAAGACTGAGGTGTCAGTGATAAAATCAAAGTAGTATTTTACCAAATCTGACTTTGAAGTAGCAGTGATAAAATAAGACTGAGATGTCAGTGCCAAAATCAAAGCTTTCGACAATGAATCAGACTTCGAAGTATCAGTGATAAAATTAAACTGGGGTGTCTGTAACAAAATTCAAAGTTTTCGGAAATGAAAAGTATTCTATCAAATCAGACTTTGAAGTATCAGTGATAAGACTGAGGTGTCAGATACAAAATCAATGCTTTCAACAATACATAGTATTTTATCAAATCAGACTTTGAAGTATCAGTGACAAAATAAGACTGATGTGTCAGTGACAAAACCAAAGCTTTCGACAATGAATAGTATTCTATTAAATCAGACTTTGAAGTATCAGTGATAAAATCAGACTGAGGTGACAGGTACAAAATCAAAGCTTTCGACAATAAATAGTATTTTATCAATTCAGACTTTGAAGTATCAGTGGCAAAATAAGACTGAGGTGTCAGGGACAAAATCAAAGTAGTATTTTATCAAATCAGACTCTGAACTATCAGTGATAAAATAAGACTGAGGTGAAAAGATAAATGATCAAAACTTTTGACAATGAATAGTATTTTATAAAATCAGACTTTGAAGTATCAATGATGAAATAAGACTGAGTTGTCAGGTACAAAATCAAAGCTTTCGACAATGAAATGAAACGAAGATAGACAGTTGTAAACATTTATAAATAATACTCAAAATATAATCTATTCGTCCTATCGAAGTGACAGTCGTATTTGTTAATTAAATCTGTTAATTTTACATACAGTTAGACGGTGCTCTTTATTCCATTATTAATCTTAAATGCTGCTGCAACAATAAGCATTATTATTCATCTAATGGACTGACATATTTGTTTGTGGTTGTTTCTGTTTTCCTAAAGTGTTATCCGTGTGGAATTATAAAATACATTTTATTTTCGAAAACTTTGATTTCAATACTATTTATTATCGAAAGTTTTGATTTTGTATCTGACACCTCAGCCTTATTTTATCACTAATACTTCAGAGTCTAATTTAATAAAATACTATTCAGTATCGAAAGCTTTGATTTTGTCAATGACATCCCGTCTTATTATATCACTAATACTTAAAAGTCTAATTTAATAAAATACTATTCAGTGTCGAAAGCTTTGATTTTGTCAATGACATCCCGTCTTATTATATTACTAATACTTAAAAGTCTGATTTAATAAAATACAGTTGATTGTCGAAAGATCTGATTTTGTCACTTATACCTCAAAGTCTTATTATATCACTAATACTTAAAAGTCTGATTTTATAAAATACAATTGATTGTCGAAAGATGTGATTTTGTCACTTATATCTCAAAGTCTTAATTTATTACTGATATTTCTAAGTCTGATTTTATAAAATACAATTTATAGTGGAAAGCTTTCACTGTATCACTGACGCTTCAAACTCTTATTTTATCACTGATACTTTAAAATATACATAAGCATAAGTGCAATTTTTAACTCTTGGGAATAAAAACATGAGAAGAGACGCCACTGTACCGTGTAACATCAAACGTAATATTGATAACCGATATTATCTTAAAAAAGAACAAGTATTTGAAGTGAGGGAAATGTTTTAATATACTGACTGAGATCTTATAAAAAAAAATCAAGGGTACGAAGGCGAGGAAGAAAAGAGGAATAGTGCAGTGTTTCATTAATAAGATTTACTAACGATAATGAATAAATAAATGTTTTTCTTAAAATAATAATAAAGTGTTACATAATTATGCTAATCAGTTTTCTCCCGAGGCGAACTCTTCAACAAAATAATCTCCTTGCAGTGTTAATAATCTTTAATTATGTAACAGTGTTTTTAGAAACCATCAGGTTTTTTTTTGTCATCGTAAAGCTCTCTCTCTCTCTCTCTCTCTCTCTCTCTCTCTCTCTCTCTCTCTCTCTCTCTCTCTCTCTCTCTCTCTCTCTCTCTCTCTCTCTCTTACCAAAATTATTTGTGAAAATTCGCACGAGGAAATGAAGTAAGTTGTGACCCTTGCCCTATTTGCAGAGTAAAATCATTCCATTTGTATCATATGTATACTGTACGTATAAGTATGTATGTTGGTATGTATATATATGTATACATTATATACGTACATATACATATATGTACATACATATATATGTATATATATATATATATATATATATATATATATATATATATATATATATATATATATATATATATATATTACCTACAAAAATATATATAACTTTGATACACATTAACCTCCTATCAACGCACATGACTTTCAAAACAAGTAAAGTTCAGAAAATGAAATTATCGGAAAAATTCTTCACCGTCAGGTTCCAAGCCCAGAATTAGGTTAAAATCTCATCCTGTCGATATCCTTCATAACAGGAGGAATCTTTTCCACCCTGAACCCTTTAGATTCCTCTTAAGTGGATTAGACCTACTAGATAGTACCCTTTGATTTAAATTGGGTTTAATTCCTCTCTGTTTCGAAGAGTATTTGTGGATTTATTTGAAAACTTTGCATACATACATGCATACACACATACATACTCACACACACACACACACACACACACACACACACATATATATATATATATATATATATATATATATATATATATATATATATATATATATATATATATATATATATATGCAGTTATACATATATCTATATGATAACTATTACTTTCATAATTCTTAGTTGAAATGTTGGATTGATAGCATATACTTCCGCCTCGTATTTCATATCTTGTTTCACATGAGGACAATGATTGAATGTAATCCGGAATTATTATTGACGAAATTCAGCGTAGCTCTCGAGTTTGATTAAAACCAGTTTATACCTTTGACATGTTCTGATTGAATAACATCCATAATACCTAGTCAATAGTAAAGGAAAAATGGAGTATTTGGCGAATACCTGTGAAATTAAATAATACTTACATAAAATATTTAGCAATACCTGCATTTGACAGGTATAAAAGTTATAGGTAAAATACATTTTATATATACATACATACATACGTACATACATACATATATATGTATGTGTGTGCGTATGTATGTATGCATGTACAATATGTATGTGTGTATATATATATATATATATATATATATATATATATATATATATATATATATATATATATATATATATATGTATATATATATATATATATATATATATATATATATATATATATATAAATATATATGTATAAATAGATAGACAGAGATATATCATCTGAAACCTGGAGACCTAATTATCCCTTAATATCGAATTCATAATACCTTTTGCATAACTTACAACGAAAGGAAATTATACGCAACAATTCCTCTCTCGCGAAATATGACTAAATTAACTCCACTTTCAACCGTTCTGAAACAAAATGAGAAGAAACTAAACTTTTTCGATGATTACACAGTCACAATGTAATTGCAAAAAAAGAGTAGAAAGCTTTATGGAAATATTTTGGCCCACAATAACAATTTAGAGGGTTGGGGAGATAATGGAAATAATAAGCAATTAATAACAATTGGTGACTTGCTATTTAAGACTAAACGAAAGAGAAATATTTTGATGTCTTGAGGCTTTTTCTGGAACGTTTACACGATTTTCCTGTTTACAGAATGAGTTTCAGTATATTAATTTTGAAATGCAAACAAGTAAAGGAACACGTAGATATGCCATCAAAATATACTAATACTTATTATTATTATTATTATTATTATTATTATTATTATTATTATTATTATTATTATTATTATTATTATTATTATTCGAACATGAACTATATTCACACGGAACAAGCCCAAAAGGGCCATTGACTTGAAATTCAAACTCCCAAATATGGTGTCATTATTATTATTATTATTATTATTATTATTATTATTATTATTATTATTATTATTATTCGGAACATGAACCCTATTCACACGGAACAAGCCCACAGGGGCCATTGACTTGAAATTCAAACTTCCAAAGAATATGGTTCATTATTATTATTATTATTATTATTATTATTATTATTATTATTATTATTATTATTAGAACATGAACCTATTCACACGGAAGGGGCCATTGACTTGAAATTCAAACTTCCAAAGAATATGGTGTTCATTATTATTATTATTATTATTATTATTATTATTATTATTATTATTATTATTATTATTATTATTATTATTATATATAATAATAATAATAATTATTATTATTATTATTCGGAAGATGAACCCTATTCACACGGAGCAAGCCCACAAGGGCCATTGACTTGAAATTCAAACTTCCAAAGAATATGGTGTTCATTAGGAAGAAGTAAGAGGAAGTAAAGGTAAGTACAGAAAGAAGAGATCGCATATATTAAAAAAAAAAAAAATCAACTTCCAAAGAATATGGTCTTCATTTAAAAGAAGTTACAGAAGAGAACAGGAAATACATAGAGGAGAGAAATACTTAAGTACAAGGTGAATTGACTCAGGGCGTAAATACATTATTATTATTATTATTATTATTATTATTATTATTATTATTATTATTATTATTATTATTATTATTATTATTATTATTATTATTCACATGGAACAAGCCCACCACTGACTTGAAATTCAAGCTTCCAAAGAATATGGTGTTCATAAGAAAGAAGTGAAGGAAGTAGAGGGAAAAATAATAATGATAATAAATAACTTGCATTTTGCTTTCATGGGAACATTAGCAATGATATATCAAAACCTACAGCACAATAGCCCACAGTTGAAATGGCTATTAGTTAATTTGCAAATAGCTACTACAGCAATTAAATCTGGAGCCGTACGAAACAAATATCGCACATTTTCGAAAATATGGAATACGCAACGCTGCCGGGTTATATTAGATTAAAAACACTATAAAGTTTTAATGGGCGTCAAAAAATAGAATTTTAGTTCATTTCATTCAATGCATAATATATATATATATATATATATATATATATATATATATATATATATATATATATATATATATACACACACACACACATATATATATATATATATATATATATATATATATATATATATATATATATATATATATATATATATATATATATATATATATATATATACACACACACACACACATATATATATATATATATATATATATATATATATATATATAGAGAGAGAGAGAGAGAGAGAGAGAGAGAGAGAGAGAGAGAGAGAGAGAGAGAGAGAGAGAGAGAGAGAGAGAGAGAATAAACATACTTGTATTTGCAGTGACCATGGGATACGAATCTAATCTCATTACCATAAGTCATAATGCGTTTAAGAAGATGAGTCACAAACTTTTGCATAAGCTGAGACATAGTGGCAAAACAGGGCTAATGCTTAAATAATTATATTTTCTCTCTCTTTTCTACACCACTCTCCTCTTCATCGTAGTCACTACCATCATCATCACCTTTGATTCAACCCTTTACATTGTCCTTTCAGAATTCAGATTAAAAGATGAAGGTATTTAATGATTTTCATCATAAATTCTTCAGTAAATAAAAAACATTACGAAAAAATGATGTGGATGTATGATGGTAAATTTGAGCCTTGAACAGATATAGACAACAAAATGTTTCATAGTTTCCCTTTTGAATGTAGATTTCTTTCAGTAGGAGTCCAAATAACCTTGATAACTAGCGATTATTGAAGATGTTTGAATGTAGATTTCTTTCAGTAGGAGCCCAAATAACCTTGCTAATTACTGACTATTGATTATGTTTGATTGCAGGTGATTTTGGAAAGTATTCTGTTGAAAATGGAAGTTCAGTTGTTCAGCAGATACTAAGCCCAAGAAAAATCCTCGATGGAAAATTGATCCGTGTCAATAAAGTTTCGTTTTCTCTCTCTCTCTCTCTCTCTCTCTCTCTCTCTCTCTCTCTCTCTCTCTCTCTCTCTCTCGTTTTTGCACAGACATCTTACGATAGACCTTCGTTGTTATTTCTCTCTCCCCCGTTTATTTGCACATGCATCTTACAATAGACATTCGTTACTCTCTCTCTCTCTCTCTCTCTCTCTCTCTCTCTCTCTCTCTCTCTCTCTCTCTCTCTCGTTTTTTGCACAGATATCTTACAATTATAGACAGTCGTTGCTCTCTCGCTCGCTCTCTCTCTCTCTCTCTTACAACAGACATTCGTTGCTATCCTCTCTCTCTCTCTCTCTCTCTCTCTCTCTCTCTCTCTCTCTCTCTCTCTCTCTCTCTCTCTCTATAACTGGCTTTCCACCCAGACCTACATAAAATACAATTCTTTTTCAACTATCAGTAGAAAACACAAAATCCTTTCGTTCTTTCTCGCTCTACCTAAGAACGAAATATAATAGATTTGATTCATGGAAATCTCCCTCAATTCGAAGAGACGAATTTCTGATTCCAGCTCAACAATAGTCCTGAATTCTATTTATCTTTTGTTTTTGCCATTTCATCTGGATTGCAGTTTTAAAAGAATATTGGACGTTGTTGAATTCAAGCTGGAATTTTAACAAAAGCATTATTTTAGCATCGATTCCAAAATCTTGTTTGGAAATTTTATAAAATGTATGCTTGTGTAAATAGTATAATTGTTGTAATGAATATTTTTTGTGTGCACACTGGCTATATTTCTATGTAAACAAACATATATTCAGTAAGTAATAAAAAACCTATAATATTATTCTCGCTACGCATTTAAGAAATGGCCGGATAAACTTTCGACAAATAAAAGTCTGGACAGGGAACAGTTTTACGCCCCGAAAAAGTTCTCAAACTATACGTTTGGAAGAAGTTGGTACAACCTCTTTTTTTGTTCTGTCTGTCTCATGGATATAAACTGCAAAAAAAAACCTGACCAAGTCGAGTACTGTAAAGATTATGAGAGCAATTATTTAGCCATTAGCCTGCTCTTGTACCCAAGTTTCAGCTGAGGAAAAGTTAGGACACATGTACTCAGAAGTATTAAGATTTCTTTTGGCGGAATAAATCCATATAGCATGTTCTCTCTCTCTCTCTCTCTCTCTCTCTCT
>NC_089762.1:35988390-35998390 GCF_040412425.1 Macrobrachium rosenbergii | reverse complement strand
TATTTATAAAAAGTATAAAATTCTTTATATCGCACAGAATGAGAAAACTGTGATAGCCAACATTGGGAATTTTATGGTAAATATGGCCCCTTACTCTCCAGTACAGGAATTCAACAAAAATATCCCTTTACTCTTTTTGGAATTATTATGCATTGCAAGAACACTTTATCATGTAAGTACGTATATATATATATATATATATATATATATATATATATATATATATATATATATATATATATATATATATATATATATATATATATATATATATATATATATATATATATATATATATATATATATACATATCTACAAAGTATGCAAAACATATCCACCCAGTAGTTTGAAATCTGCACATAAAAGTAATACTTTTAACGAAATATTTTGGAATCAGAGCCATAGAAACAAGAAAATATAATCTATATTTCAATCACAGACTTATTTAATGTCTATATTTCTTTTGGCTTCGGTCCGCAAAATCCGGAATAAGATAAAATGAAGAATAAAAATCCAAGAGATGTTTAAACTAGATTTAGAGTACAGGTTGACTTTTTCCAGGTGGTCGACTTCCCGGTAAATTAAATATGAAAGAATTGTCTTTTATTACCTTTGTGACGGGAGGAAGAGAGCGCTTTTCTGGCTGTGAAAAATTAAGCACAGAGAGAGAGAGAGAGAGAGAGAGAGAGAGAGAGAGAGAGAGAGAGAGAGAGAGAGAGAGAGAGAGAGAGACTGTACAAATCTTTCCCTAAGTATTGCTTCAGAACCGACTTATTTTGAGAATTTATATATTTCTACACAAGATTGAAGCACACATACACATACACACACACACACACAGAGAGAGAGAGAGAGAGAGAGAGAGAGAGAGAGAGAGAGAGAGAGAGAGAGAGAGAGAGAGAGAGAGAGAGAGAGAGACTGTACAAATCTTTCCCCATGTATTACTTCGGTACCGGCTGAACTTATTCAGAGAATTTATATATTTCCACACAAGACTGAAGCAGAGAGAGAGAGAGAGAGAGAGAGAGAGACTCTGTACAAATCTTCCCTCAAATATTACTTCAGAACCGACTAAGCTTATTCCGAGAATTTATATATTCTACACAAGATTGTAGCACAGAGAGAGAGAGAGAGAGAGAGAGAGAGAGAGAGAGAGAGAGAGACAGACAGACAGACAGACAGACAGACAGAGTTGTGATTAGCTCGAAGTTCCATGAATAGCAAGAACAAGCATCATGTAATTATGTATAAATGCACATACATAACTGTACATAAAACATGCATAACATACCTACGCATATTTTGAAATCTGCATAAAAACAGTGCTTCAATAAAGGAGTTTGGATTTAAATCCAAACAAAAACAAAATCTGGCAACAACATTTCAACCGTACTCTTGTATAATGTCCATATTTCTTCTGGTTTTTATCCGCAGAGTCCAGAAAAAAAAGATAAAATGAGAGATTTTTTTAACTAGATTCAAAGTACAGATTGACTTATTTCAGCCTGTGGACTTTCTGGTAAATTAAATGTAAAAGAATTGTCTTCTTTTACCCTCGTGACGGGAGCAAAAGAACGCAATTCTGCTGTAAAAAATTAAGCGGAGAGAGAGAGAGAGAGAGAGAGAGAGAGAGAGAGAGAGAGAGAGAGAGAGAGAGAGAGAGGCACAAATCTTTCCCCAATTATTACTTCAGAACCGACTAAACTTATTCAGATAATTTATGTATTTCTACACAAGATTGAAAAACACACACACACACACACACAGAACATTTCTGTTCTTAAGCGTAATAAAAAGAAACTAATAAAAAAGGCAAGCTAAACGTAGATGACAATGCGAACTTTACCACATAAGTAAAACCAAACATTATTTAAAGTTAACAGTATTTTATAAATAAACATCCTTGTTTAATACTGCTTCAGGAGTAATTATGATGAATGACAATACCTAAAAACTCTAAAGGCAAGGTATCATATATCTTACAATGGACAATTAATTGTATCTTTATTATGCAATTGTTGGAGTTCGGAATGTTGGATTTTAGGTCTGTTATGCGGTCGGCCTAATTATTGTTCTAGAGTTTTTGGGCGTTGTCATTTATCATAATTACTCCTGAAGCGGTATGAAACAAGGATGTTTATTTATAATATACTGTAACCTTTTAAATAATAAGTTTGGTTTTACTTATGTGGCAAAGTTCGCAATATCTTCTACACTTAGCTTGCCTTTCTTATTAGTTTCTTCTATTACGCTAAAGAACAGAAATGTTCTCTCTCTCTCTCTCTCTCTCTCTCTCTCTCTCTCTCTCTCTCTCTCTCTCTCTCTCTCTCTCTCCTCGCTTAATTTTTAACAGCAGAATTGCGTTCTTTTGCTCCCGTCACGAGGGTAAAAGAAGACAATTCTTTCACATTTAATTTACCAGGAAGTCCACAGGCTGGAAAAAAGGCAAATGGTAATGGAATTCTGATGTTGAATTATTATGCTTGGTAATAAACCTGACATGTCGCGTCTTCAAATAAAAATGACTAAAAACATAATTCGAGAAAGTTCAACTGAAAGAAATAAAACATCCATCACACATAAATAAAAATCAGAATATAAAAACTTTTGTTTTAACATCTCGCCTCCACAAAATTTCTGTAGTTCATAGACTGAGAAGGAATTTTGCAAAACGGTGTTTCCGGTCAAAATGATACAGTATTAAGAAACACAAACGACAGAAAATAAACAGTAATGAGATAAAGAGATAAAAACGTATAAAAATCGACATAACGCTTAAAATGAGAACAATTTAATGCCAGCAAGACGAATTATACCTGTGCATCCGCTACAGCGTATAATCAAGGCCACTAAAAATAAATCTATCTTTCGGTGGCCTAGGTATAATGCTGTATGAACCGCGGCCCATGAAACTTTAACCACAGGCCGGTGGTGGCCTATCCTATATCGTTACCTGGAGCACGATTATGGCTAAATTTAGCCAAAAATAAAATAAAAACTACTGAGGCTAGAGGGCTGCAATTTAATGTGTTTGATGATTGGAGGGTGGATGATCAACATACCATTTTGCATCCCTATAACCTCAGTAGTTTTTAAGATCTGAGGGCGGACAGAAAAAGTGAGGACAGAAAAAAGTGCGGACGGACAGACGAAGCCGGCACAATAGTTTTCTTTTACAGAAAAGTAAAACTGACTCCATATTCATCAATATAAGACAAACATAATCCCAACAAAAATATGTTTATTCTTCATTATTTTCGAAAAAAAAAACTGTGCTAATAAAATATGCAAAACAAACCTGTTCATGTTTTGAAAATTCTCAAAAGATTTTGGATTCAGAGCCATAGAAACAAAAACTGTAATTTATGTTTCAGTCATAGACTTGTATAAAGATCATTTTTCATCTGGTGTCAGTATGCAAAATCCAAAAATACAAAATAAAAGGAATCATAAAGTTCCAAGGGATATTTCTGAACAAGATTTAAGAGTACAGGATTACTTTTTCCAGCCGTTGAACCTCCTGGTAAATCAAGTATGCAAGAATTTTTACTTATCCCCCAAGAGAGCAATTATGGCTGTGAAAAATTAAGCACACGGAAAGAGAAGGAGAGAAAGACAGAGCCGGAGACAAAGAGAGACAGAGAGTGAGAGAGGAATATCATTAATCTACTTTTTCTTATGATGAATAGAAAATTTACACTTTTAACTTTCTAAAACGAATTCCGTGACTTAATTTGGCTTCTGTGATTCGCATAAAACTTTTATGACCGGTCTGCTGAACTAAAGAATTTTCATCGTGATAGTTTTCTTTCTTTTTAATAATTATCTGCAATTAGAAATCTCGGAATTCCTCCGAGGAATAAAATGTAAGTGGAGTCTGGCTCAAAGAATGTATTGTTATAAATATTTGATCAAATACTTAATCCTTGCAGATGTGAATTCTTGATTATACACACACACACACATATACACACACACACACACACACACACACACACACATATATATATATATATATATATATATATATATATATATATATATATATATATATATATATATATATATATATATATGTATGTGTGTGTGTGTGTGTATGTGTGTATATATTTAACAGTTATATTTCTTTACTGAATCGCTTAACCTTTTATTATAACAGTAAGCAATTCAATAAAATACTTCTTTCTTTCTTCGCTTTAAATCTTTCAAAACTCTGACGACAAAATCCGTTCGTCAACAATGAGAAAATCACTATCATACAAGTTCCCATGAACAAGATGAATAATTAATTACATTTTCGCTGTTAAAAACTGCCGCTTAGAACAAAAATCTCCGATTTAAATTCTGAAGGAAAGATGCTCTGATGAACACGCCATTAAATACCAAGGGTTGAATGAAATGATGAGGAAAACAGTCGTGAAACAGAACGTGGGAGAGAATAAGGAAACTATTATTATTATTAAATTATTATTATTATTATTATTATTATTATTATTATTATTATTATTATTATTATTATTTGAAGGAGTAGACCCTCTTTTAAACAGGTCTTATTAAAAGGATGACTGTATTATGCGAATTTATCTTATATAGTGTCTTTTCTATCTTCCTTATGATTCGCTTTTCAGGCTCAGCGATGTTAGTCAGCAACTGGCCGATATTCATGTTGGAAAAGGATAGTGTGCGGAATATGGGAAGTCTTTTTTTAAAATATCCAATCAGAAATCGTTCGTCTGGATTCAGGTTCTATTTTAGGTACCGTCGACATGTTTCGACCAGCTCGTTGGTCATCCTCTGGACGCGGTTGCAGGTCTGAGGAAACGAGGTGCTTGGGTTGGTATTTATAGGGGGGTCTTTGATCGGTGCTGAATTATTATTTTCCTGAAGGATAACTCTACGGACAATGAACTCCCTATTTCAGTATCTGGCTACTGTTTTACTGCGTACATCGGAAATAAACTACCCAATTTTGCAGCCTGCTTTCTTCTTTAGGTATGACCGGTCTGTTACTGGCAGGATGCAGTAGCCTAGAAAAATCAATTGTTAGAAAAATAGAGAAAACTCTATACAAACTGAATGCTGCTGATGCAGCTGTCACCTTCAACACCACGTGTATAAAAGAGGGTCTACTGTCTATTATTATTATTATTATTATTATTATTATTATTATTATTATTATTATTATTATTATTATTATTATTATTATTATTATTATTATTATTACTCAATTGTATTCGATCGTACGCTTTCAAAGAAGTATCATGATGGAATTCATGGATTTGTTCGTCACACGAGTTGTCGTTTCTTTTTAATTTGACGAGAGAGAGAGAGAGAGAGAGAGAGAGAGAGAGAGAGAGAGAGAGAGAGAGAGAGAGAGAGAGAGAGAGAGTTTTTATGAGCTGCCAACTTCGAAATATATTTCTAACACAGAGCTCAAAGTTCATACATCACAAAAAGGACAAACGCTTTATAGAATGTTCATGCATTATTAATTTTTTTGATATATGACTAAACTCGAAATATGTTAAAATTACAGTATTTCTAAAATTGAAATATGTTAAAATAATACTGCTTCATGAAGTCGAAAAACTAATACTAATTTATCTTCAAAACTGCGGTCAGTCTCTAAGAAGTTAGCTTAATTTTAAAATGATTCAACTGTAAATTATCAATGCCTGACGTTATGAAACAAAAACAAGTGACAATTGAAATGCAGTATTTTGTCAAAAGCAGATTTGAAGGACAGTGAATCATTTCCTGGCTTTTGTGTCCTCGAATGGGTAATATGTCTCGCTTTGAGCCAAATGAAAGTCCGAAACCATTTTTTTTAATGAATCTCAAAGGGAGATTCTCTTTTTGGAATGAATGTCCAAAGGAGATTTATTCCTGTAAATCTTTATAATTACTTTTACTGTGAGTACGTTATATCTTCGCTCACACACATTCACACACACACACCCTCTACACAAATACACATTCACACTCATACTCACACACACACACACACTATATATATATATACATACATATATATATATATGTGTGTGTGTGTGTGTGTGTGTGTTTTATACATACATCTGAGTATGTATGTATGTAAGTTTATATATATATATATATATATATATATATATATATATATATATATATATATATATATATATATATATATATTAGCTCCTGCTCGAATTACTAAATGTACTCATGAATCCTGGTAAAAATTATTTTTCATTCCATAACACTTTGAAATCTAACATCATCGACACCTGAAAGGCATACAAAAATAAATAAAATAAATATACCATGTTAGCAAAATGCGGTACTTCATAACACTCTTTACCAAGAAATATCTGTGTCTGGAAATCCTACAGCAATCTACGTCATGGTTGAAAATCGTGACGTCACCGCCGTCAATAAAATTCGGACAGTATACAATTCCACAAGGGCCGTGAAATCCTATTTACTCGAATCCAGGAGCAATAAAACTTTATGGCTCCCATAAGCTGCCGGAAATGACTGGAAAATATCATTCCTATCCACCAGTGTGATTTACAACTTTCCTGCAGACGGATAGACCAAGGTTTCAGTTTACTGAAGATCGTATGTCAAGTAAATGTCAAAAGATTATGTTTATATCTAAGTCTTATTCCTTTTAGGTTGAGATATATACCATTTTTATAAGGTAATGTATTTAGTACTAAGTCCCCAAAGAAAAGCTGCCTTGAAGTTAAGATGTCACGAGTAAAGGATATACTTAGAGAAGTGCATCTGAATTTGTTAATGTTTTGCTTAAACTGAAAATGTGGATTCAAATTAGTCTTTTTATGGTTTCATATGAGGGAAAATTTTCACAACAAAAAATTAACATAACATGAATGAAATCAATTAATATCAGTTGATGCATTGAAAATACGACTAATAATTGTGGAGGTGACAGAGAAGAAAAAGAGACAGAGAGACAGAGAAAAGAGGATGATGATGTTCAAAATGGCAGACTATACAAGCTAAAATATTAGAAAAGGGATTTTTTGGTTTATGATTCAATTCCAAACTGCTGAAAAGTTCCGTGGAAAAAATGTAACAGCAGATGACAGGGTAAACTGGTGCAGTTTTCCAGTAAAATAAACTAGAAACGCAAAAGGCTGATTCATTTGTGGAGGGAACTTCATGGCTAATATTTAAGGATTTAAGTGGAGAGTTTGATAAATAGGAAGTAAATGCTTATTAACAGATTCTCTATACTGCTGATCGTTGGATTAATGTACTTAACCAAAGCTGGGTCTGTCATTAACTGAATAAATCTCTTTGGGGGAGGATGTGAGTATCGTCAGTGCACCTGACGCGGTGCACAGTAGGCATTACTTATGGTTCTTTGCACCGTCCCTTCGGCCCCTAGCTGCAACCCCTTTCATTCATTTGACTGTATCTCCGTTCATATTCTCTTTCTTCCGCCTTACTTGCAACCCTCTAACTATCAGTTGTTTCTTAGTGCAACTGCGAGGTTTTCCTTCTGTTACACCTTTCAAACCTTTTTACTGTCAGTTTCCCTTTCAGCGCTGAATGACCTCATAGTCCCAGCGCTTGTCCTTTGTCCTAAATTTCATATTCCATCCCATTCCAACTGGATAGGTAACTTTGATGAAAAATGGGGATTAGGACGAAACGAATGTAGGTAATCTTGGCTGTTTTAAATTGAGTAAGCCTTGAGCAGACACCGGCGCATGCGTTCTGGAGCGTCCCATAGCGCCAATCTGTGTAACCCTTCTGGAAAATTCGGGAATGTAAATGGTCCGAATTGGCCTATCAGCCATATCCAGGGACCTCAAAAATAAAAAATAAAAAAGATTCCCTGAAAATCTAGCTTAAAAAATATCTCATGATTGGTTTGGTAGAAGGGACTAAATGTAATATATATATTATTTAAAGAAATAATCATCATTAAGTCTGTGATGAAAGATGTAATACGCAGATGTAAGATCACTACAATAATAAGTTTGACATGAATTAAAAAATCATTAAATATGCAGTTGGAGGATTAATACAATGTGGATACAATGGAACCCTCGCTTGCATTCTGTTCTTACCCACTGCGATTGCCAAACCTTTGTGGAATCAGAAAACGGAAAGGGGAAGACACATTGTCTAGGAAATAACAACCCTTCAGGAGGTCACCAGTTCCCTATTCAGAAATCTTTTTCTGTCAGTCGCATCTTTCCAATCTGATTCAAGATTCTTTCGTTCCAATTTCCTATTTTTAGTTGAGCCTTAGCATTTGTAAACTGAGGCACCTTCTACTTGAACTATGAGCTCACTACTTTAAGTAACATCTTTCGCTTCTACTTCTTTGAAAGTGCCTTAGGGTAAAGGCAAAAGATCTTGCACTCCTTTGCTTCAATTTCCTCTTGGCCATATACTCTTTCTCCCTCCCTCTCTCTCTCTCTCTCTCTCATACACACACACACACACACACACACACACACACACACACACACACACACACATATATATATATATATATATATATATATATATATATATATATACATACATATATATACACATATATATATGAATACATACATATATATATGCATATATATATATATATATATATATATATATATATATATATATATATATATATATATATATATATATATATGATAATGTACTGAGTTACTGATACGACGAAAGAAACCCAGGCACAGAAATGAAACAAGAGGAATAAATATTAAAAAACCGTGTGATCTCGCGCAATAAGTTTAATCGCATCACAGAAATATTACAT
Source organism: Macrobrachium rosenbergii (assembly GCF_040412425.1). Taxonomy (NCBI): domain Eukaryota; kingdom Metazoa; phylum Arthropoda; class Malacostraca; order Decapoda; family Palaemonidae; genus Macrobrachium; species Macrobrachium rosenbergii. The sequence goes on along the minus strand of NC_089762.1, from coordinate 35,989,605 downwards.
TGTTCTCATTGCCAAAAGGGAAAACAAAACCCTATAGCCAGTATTGGTCGAGGTTTCAATAATATTAAAGTTCGCGTAGTAAACATCGTGAGTTGATGTATTTTTGCTTCATACAGCGCCGCGTTGATGTGTATAAGATATGAAGTTGTTTTGGTCTAAAAGAAGGATTTGTGATAAAAGCTTAGAAAATTATATTTATATTTGTGTCCATGACTTTGTGTACCTATATATAATTATATTATATATATATATATATATATATATATATATATATTTATCTATATATATATGTGTGTGTGTGTGTGTGTGTGTATGTATGTATGTATATAAATATCCAGCAAAAACGAAGCAAAAAATGACAGTATCAACATCCATGACAATGACGAGACGTAACAAATGCAGTATTTAAAAAGGAATCGTCACCGAATTGTCACTGAATTGCCACTCAGCCATAAAATAGTAACAACAGGGTCCCCCCATCCTCTCTCTCTCTCTCTCTCTCTCTCTCTCTCTCTCTCTCTCTCTCTCTCTCTCTCTCTCTCTCTCTCTCATAATCCCACTGAAACAAAGCTTTCCACTTTACGTGAATGTTAAATAAAAATTATTTTCCGCAGGTCGCAATAAAATATTCGGTCTCCGACCCGAAGGCCCTCGTCGAAAAGGCTCGGAAAAAGTAGAATTTCCTTTGAAATATTATTCCTGACCTTCTGCATTGTTCACCTACACGAGAGCTGGGAGTATCGTTTTAATTATTCATTTTTAGTTTTCTGTAAGAGAAAACTATTGTGCCGGCTTCGTCTGTCCGTCCTCATATCTTAAAACCTACTGAGGCTAGAAGGCTGCAAATTGGTATGTTGATCATCCATTCTCCAGTCACCAAACATATCAAATTGCAGCCCTCTAGCCTTAGTAGTTTTTATTTTATTTAAGGTTAAAGTTAGCCATAATTGTGCTTCTGGCAACGATATAGGATAGGCCACCACCGCCACGTGGTTAAAGATTAATGGGCCGCGGCTCATACAGCATTACACCGAGACCACCGAAAGATAGATCTATTTTCGGAGGCCTTGATTATACGCTGTTGCAGCTGTACAGAAAACTCGATTGCTCTGAAGAAACTTCGGCTCATTTTTTACTTGCTCTTTTTATCAGTGGTCAGTATGCGATAGGAATTGCTCCTCAGAGGAGAAATGGCTATAGTATTTTTAAGACAAT
>NC_089762.1:35958390-35980890 GCF_040412425.1 Macrobrachium rosenbergii | reverse complement strand
GTCTCTTTTGGAAACGCTCCTGGAGGAGGAGGTCGTTGAGGGAAGTCCTGGTAAGTGGCTTATACATGCGCGCGCACACACGCACACACACCCGCACACACACATACACACACATTCATGTATATGTATATATATATACACTGTGTATACACACACATATATACACATATATATATATATATATATATATATATATATATATATATATATATATATATATATATATATATATATATATATATGTATGTATATTCGCATGTATGTATGCATATACGTATAAAGAAAGAATCTTTCCCTGATTGAACGTACGTTAAAACCTACTTAATCAAAGCTCCCCAAGACATACCAGATGCAGAACTAAAGTGTGCCAGTGAACAGCATTCCTAGATTAACAACCTGCCTCTCAAAAGGAGTCAGGTTGAAAGCTTCTTGAAAACAATAAGAAGACAAAGAATTTCCTGTCAATATTTCACAGGAGTCGTAGCCTCAGAAACCAGTTATTTCCAGTCCGCGTACAGAAATTCCAAAACCACCCATTTCTGAGATAAGAGAAAGAAAATATTATCTATGGTGCATCACTATAATGTGACCGGAATTAATAAGCAAAGAGCCACAATAATGTATATGAGCGGTTGTATGTTTTTCAAAATACAAAAAAAGGGATAAAAAACGAAAGTTGGCTGTAGAGGACCGTTGTGCAAACGGTCGAAAGCTCCCTTTTTTGTATTTTGAAAAAATACAATAACTCATAAAAGATAAAATTAGTAGACAATACAGTTTGATGCTTACACAGAGTGTATTTTGAATAGTGAAGCCATTTGTGTACAACAAGGAGAAGTGTAAGAGCAATAACCAAAATAATATGAATATAGTTTACAAAAGAAAGTGACCTAGTAATGCACATAAAGTGGAACCTACAGTAATTGCACTTAAAGTTTGGGATAAATTTTTTTTAATTAAAACAGAATGACAATAATGCATCAGAAAAAGTAAAGAAAGATCGTCTATGAGAAAAGTATCCCAGACAGTTAAGTCTCACGTGAATTTAGAAAACCCTTCTCAGGGTCTCACTGAGCCAAACCCTAAATGGGACCCTTTAAAGACACTCTATTCTTTATTCTTAAGCTCAAAATGTTAAAAGATCAGAGGGTTCAGTTCTTAAATTCTCAAATATTATGAAAATTAAAAGAATATGCGAAAGAGTCAAGAAAAAAAAGTGGTCTTAAAAGCCACAAACAATTGCCCAATTTTTTCTGCCTCGCCCAAAATACTACCCAGATTTGTTATGATAGAATTTACCAAGCTAAAGTGAGACTGAGAATGGATTTTGAAGAAATATTTCAAGGAATAACATTTCGCTGCATATACAAAACAAGTAATAAATGCGTCGATGTTTCTTCGGCGCAGTCGAGTTTTCTGTTAAGCTTATAATCAAGGCCACTGAAAATAGATCTATCTTTCGGTGGTCTTGGTATAATGTTGTATGAACCGCGGCCCATGAAACTTTAACCACGGTCCGGTGGTGGCCTCTCCTATATCGTTGCCAGAAGCTCGATTATGGCTAACTTTAACCTTAAATAAAATAAAAACTACTGAGGCTAGACGACTGCAATGTGGTATGTCTGATGATTGGAGGGTGGATGATCAACATACCAATTTGCAGCCCTCTAGCCTCAGTAGTTTTTAAGATCTGAGGGCGGACAGAAAAGGTGCGGACAGAAAAAAGTGCGGACAGAACAAAGTCCAGACGGACAGACAAAGACACACAATAGTTTTCTTTTACGGAAGACTAAAAGAAGTAAAATTCAAATGTAAATAAGAAATAGATGAACAAACGTAAGAAAAGGGAATATTAATGAGAATTTTACATCCAGCAGAAAAATGGTGATAATACTGAGACAAGACATGTTCTCAAACAACAGAGTAGATTAAGAAAAAAACAAAATGACAAAAAATAAAAGAATCGCCAGTTCATAATCTGCAGGTAAATATCCCTTAATTCAATAACCATGTAAATTGAAAAATTTCGTAAATCCATTTCCTACACAAGGTTAACAATGGTCAGGGGTATTCAGAACTCACTCTCTCTCTCTCTCTCTCTCTCTCTCTCTCTCTCTCTCTCTCTCTCTCTCTCTCTCTCTCTCTCTACACAGGAATTTAAGAGCCATTCATGAATACGCCCGGCCAACCTTTCTTTCCTCTGCTTTCAGATCCTTTGCACAAACAAATAAATCCATCTAGCCAATGTGCCATGCAACCAAGCGGATCAAAAGGTTCAAAAGGATAAGAGAGAGAGAGAGAGAGAGAGAGAGAGAGAGAGAGAGAGAGAGAGAGAGAGAGAGAGAGAGAGAGAGAGAGAGATCCTTTGGACAAATATCCTCTGTCAACATTTTTGCTCTGATTTGATTTATATCACAAACATCAATCGAAAAATCCCATTGAAATTTTGGACAGTTATTATCACTATTTTTATCTAAATAAGTTGGAATTTAAGATTTTCGAAGTTTAATTTGAGAGACATCAATTTTCGTCCACGTTTAACTAATAATTTTTTATATATATCTTTGGTTAATTCATTGACGTATATGAATTCCTGAAGAGATTATTCAAATGAATCACTGATTCTAAATATTTGCTTGTCGAACTTTTGAATTTCTCTACGATCATAATCTAATGTTTGTTATTTCCTTTGTAATCCTACAAAATCATTAATAAGGAAATGATAATTTGTAGAACATAAATATACCGCTTGCACGATGACAGATGTAAGTATTGTGCACCAAGTAAAACAAAATCTCACCAATGGCAACATATAAAACAAAATCTCACCTGTGGCAACATGTAAAACATAACCTCACCCATGGCAACATGTAAAACATAACCTCACCCATGGCAACATGTAAAACATAACCTCACCCATGGCAACAGGTAAAACAAAACCTCACCCATGGGCACATGCAAAACATGACCTCACCAATGGCAACATGTAAAACATAACCTCACCCATGGGCACATGTAAAACATAACCTCACCCATGGCAGCATGTAAAACAAAATCTCACCTATGGCAACATGTAAAACTAAACCTCACCTACGGCAACATGTAAAACTAAACCTCACCCATAGCAACTTGTAAAACAAAATCTCAGCCATGGAAACATGTAAAACAAAATTTCACCCATGGTAATATGTAAAACAAAATCTCACCCATTGCAACATGTAAAACAAAATCTCACCCATGGCAACATGTAAAACAAAATCTCACCCATGGCAAAATGTAAAACAAAATTTCACCCATTGTAACATATAAAACAAAATCTCACCCATGGCAAAATGTAAAACAAAATCTCACCCATGACAACATGTGAAACAAAATCTCACCCATGACAACATGTAAAACAAAATCTCACCCTGGCCATGGCATCATGTAACGCAAAATTTCACCCATGACAACACGTGAAACAAAATCTCACCCATGACAACATGTAAAACAAAATCTCACCCATGGCAACATGTAAAACAAAATCCCACCCATAGCAACATGTAAAACAAAACCTTACCCATGGCAACATGTAAAACAAAATCTCACCAACGGCGACATGTAAAACAAAACCTCGCCCATGGCAACATGTAAAACAAAATCTCACCGGTGGCAACATGTAAAACAAAATCTCACCCATGGCAACATATAAAACAAAATCTCACCGGTGGCAACATGGAAAACAAAATCTCACCCGTGACAACATGTAACACAAAATCACACTCCTGGCAACATGTAAAACAAAATTTCAACCACGGCGACATGTAAAACAAAACCTCACCCATGGCAACATGTGAAACAAAATCTCACCCATGGCAACATGTAAAGCAAAATCTCACCCATGGCAACATGTAAAACAAAATCACGTCCATGCCAACATGTAAAACAAAATCTCACCTGTGGCAACAAGTAAAACAAAAATCTCGTCCATGACAACATGTGAAACAAAGCCTCACCCATGGCAACATGTAAAACAAAATCTCACCCATGGCAACATGTGAAACAAAATCTCATCCATGGCAACATGTAAAACAAAATCTCATTCATGGCAACAAGTAAAACAAAATCTCGTCCATGGCAACATGTAAAACAAAATCTCTCTTGTCTTTTACAGTTCTAAGGTGCCCGAGTGTCCACGATGGTCTCTCCTGTTGGCCATCTACTCCTATAGGTACCTACGCATCGATACCATGTCCTCCTATCATGCTTGCATTCAACACGTCAAGTAAGTTGCAACTGCTTTTTCATCGCGTTTCTTTAAAATATTAGTTAGTGTTTGTATTTATTTTAGTTTTAAATAATAAATAAAAGTTGTATTTAATGCCTAACTGTCGTTGCGTCCGAGCGATTACTGTGATTGACTGAAGTGTATGAAATTATTATGTCAGCGTTTAAAGATAATCAATTAAGTTAAAAACTAATTAATAAAAATCAACGAATGCCCAACTTTTCTAGCAAATTACCTAGAACAGAATGATGTTGGGAAAGGTCAGGACCCAACTCATCTGCTAATGAACTTTGAACTAACAAATAAGATCCTAGCAAACTAATTACTATCTCAATTTAGGCACGATGTTAATACCTTTCATATAAGCTTCCACCCCGAGGCTGTGGGGTTTTTGTGCGGTTTTTTATATACATCTGAGGTACCTTCGTCAGCTTATGATCTCTTTTTTCATTCTAGGATATTGCTATTTCCAGGATTCACCTATGTTTCTAACACCTCTGGTGTTACATCAGTGACAGTGTAAACTATTTTAAGCTTTTTGCTTTTATATTTTACCTCCTAGACCTTTTGTACATTTTATTAGTTATTTATTTTCAACGCAAAGCCGTTTATGTGCATGTTATTTATAACCTATTTGGTACCTCAAGAAAGAAACCCCTCTCCCAAACACGTTTGTTTTAAAGTAATAGCTGCCCAAGCAGAATTGATTTAATGTTTCAATTTCTCTGTTGCCTAGTTATTCCCTTTAGTGCGTGAGACAAACCATCCAGTAACTGAGTGATATTCATCTCATCACAGGCTTTTTTTTTGTCCTTGTACAAAAGGACATGATGTCAACAAGTTACAGAGCATGATTGATTAATGAGGGTTGGTGATTGGTTTACAGTACACCATCTTTGTGTCAAGACGGTCCCTTATAACTCCTTTTCGATTACCTGCTAACCACTCGGGTTTTCACCCACTTCTGTATCTTTCACTTAAGCATTAAAACATGATTTAATTTTACTACCGAAACTGTGAAACTATTACTCTCATCATCATTTAAACCAGTGGTTCTCAAACTGGGGGTAATTACCCTCGTGGGGGTAATGAACCTGTTTCTTGGGGCGTAATGAGGCACTTTAATTCCAATTTGTAATAAAAGGAACAATGCTTTAATTTTAATTTTTTGTCAAAGGAATGTCTAAAATCTAAATTCTTTATGTCTTAAGACTTGAGTAAAAGTAAAATTAATTTCTTACATAAAAAATGCATTAGAAATTAAGCATTCCAACATTTTTTCTCTCCTTTATAACTTCACATAACTGAAGAGGCATGGGTTAGGGGTAATGGTGATCTATCACACCACTGCAGGGGGAAGCGATCCCAAAAAATTTGAGAACCACTGATTTAAGCTGTAAAAATATATGAGAAATTCCCGTAGAGTATTTCAAAATTTTTCTTCTTTTCTCTCGCCAATAATTTTTTCAAGTTTTCCCTCTTGGCTATATATGACTTTTGCCATTTCTTTGTTATAAAGCCTTTGTACTTTCCTATTTGACTGATGGGTACCTTTTGCATGCATTACAAATAAGAGTAACTAATCAAATCACTTATGAAAGCATATAATAATTAACTTTATTCGAAGCAAAGCAAAACATAACCGCGCAATGCAAGCATGCAAGAACATTTATTTTGTTTCTAGAAATCGAAAGAACGAGTTATAAATGTTCTAATGTTCTCTTGATGAGATGTTAATAGGAAAATGTGAAGGGTATAGAGTTTAACAAAGAAGAATAAACCTAAAAATGTCTGAGAAAGTAGCGTAATCAAAAGAATGAATAAAAAAAGTATAGGCAACCTGAAAATTTCCTGTAAAAGATCGACTATCTATTTTAATAAACCTGCACTTGTGATTAGTGAACGTTTGGACCTTTCACAGATCCTGGTTACTCGAATCTCCTAAAATTCAGAGAAACGACTTCCTTGTGTGGCGAGCGAAGTCCTTTTAATTCTCCAAAGTTAAACATTAAGTTGAGTTTAACGCAACTGTCATTCTGAAAACAGAACCGCGATAACTTTTCCTTTTCCAGTGGGAAATCAGTCCACAAGTCACGTTCAGGAAGCGGAGAGAGAGAGAGAGAGAGAGAGAGAGAGAGAGAGAGAGAGAGAGAGAGAGAGAGAGAGAGAGAGAGATGTCTTAGGTTTAACAAAGAATACAGCAGGATTAGGAATGCAACATTCGAAGCTTTAAATGCAATGCGTCTGACTTCGAGAAATGAGGCTACTCTATTCCCATAAAAGACGTGTAGTTGAAAGGAGAGAGAGAGAGAGAGAGAGAGAGAGAGAGAGAGAGAGAGAGAGAGAGAGAGAGAGAGAGAGAGAGTTTACAGAAATATTTACACACACATGTATATATATATATATTTATATATATGCACTGTATATATATATTTATATATATATATATATATATATATATATATATATATATATATATATATATATATATATATATATATATATATGTATGTATATATATATTCAGCTAAGGCCACAGGAAAATATAAAAGAAAGGCGTAGCAAGCGCTTCTGTGTTAATTCAACACATTTTCGAGGTACAATATGCTGAAATAACACGAAAGCGCTTGGTACTGTTTTCTTTATTTTTCCTGTGGCCTTAGCTGAATACATTCTCACACTCTGTTTAGTGACATATATATATATATATATATATATATATATATATATATATATATATATATATATATATGTATGTATATATACATACATACATACATACATACACAATTATATATATAACTTTTTAATATTAAAAACTATTTCGTTTACAGGATCCTTTTCTTATTAATTATAATCTTTTGATGTGCTCAGGATTCTACTCAGATTAATGACCGGTTGTCTTCAAAATCTGTTTTGTATGGAATCTTAATATTATTCCGGGAAACTCCTTTAACAGTCCATTTTACCTACGACGGGACATTTAGTTATATAAAAGTTAATATTATAAGTATTTCGTTGTACTGAATTATGGAAATGTTAAGTTAAAAGGTGTATTTGAATCTTGGGAACAGATAATGAAATGCGTAAATTTATCGGAGTAATCCGAATGGTTATAATTTCAATCAATTGATATAAATTTACATTGTTAGTGTCTTTGTTGAAAAAATGTTAAAAACGCTGCAAACAACAATATAAGTAACATTAACAATATTGAGAATAGACTCAATATTCATATTCATATAATGCTTCTGTATGGCATATAGTCAAGACAGCAAATGCATCACATTCACCTATTCCGTAATTTTCAAAATTTTATCGTGAAACGCAAAATCATTATATTCACTTCTGTTTATTTCCTCGCATTTCAGAGAGCTTTTCTGGGTAATATCATATGAGGAATATTTGAATCAAGTATAAGCTGCTTACGATACAGAATAAAAAAAGATTTTTTTTTTTTTTGGTAATTAATTTTCTAACAAACAATTTTTTTTAATTATTACTAAAGAGTTACATGAGCATAAATCCGATCCCAGAGAAATTATTACCAATACTGTTACAAAATTATTCCTTGTTCTCTTTGGTCTTTCAAACACTTATGGCTGTGATTTCCTCTATCAGCTTTCCCCAAACTATTCCTTTCACAAATTGCCATGTGTGGTGCGCTGATATTATGGGGGAAAATATTAGTTTGGCAATAGTAACCCTGACATCACAGGCCATTGTGCAAGTGACGTGTTAATTTAGGCTTCGCGTTTAGCTCTATTATTTCTGTAGTCTTTTTAGTTTTCTGTAAAAGAAACCTATTGAGTTGGTTTTGTCTGTCCGTCCGCCCTCAGATCTTAATAACTACTGAAGCTAGAGGGCTGCAAATTGGTATGTTGATCATCCACCTTCCAATCATCAAACATATCAAATTGCAGCCCTCTAGCCTCAGTAGTCTTTATTTTATCTAAGGTTAAGGTTAGCCATGGATCGTGCGTCTGGCACCACTAGCGTTCCAGCCGCCGACGCATCTTCATTTGACCGCATCTGGGAGCAAGTGAGCGCTGCCCGGTCGTGGCTGAGAGTTTCGTACTGCAGCACATCGAGAGTTTCATACAGAATTATACGCTGCACAGGAAACTCGATTGCGTCGAAGAAACTTCGGAGCATTTTTTACTTGTTTTTATTGCTTCTGCTTGAGACACTGAGTAGCAAGCAGTTATTCCTAGCCTTCTACAGCGTTGGGGAAGTCACAACTTGCGGGTTTACATTCATTTGAATATGATAATTTGTCAACGATATTATTAGCTACTACAGAGGAAATTTACAAAATTTAATAATCTAAGCCCGTGACCCTTTTGTCCTTTCAGGCTATGCTTCAAAATACTGCGGTTTGAACGGGCACTGGGAACACGAGGCAGCTGACTATCTTCCTTGTACACTGAAAAATATATTGGATCAGGTATGTGTGAGTTCTCACAACAGATACGCTGTCCAGTCCAACTTTTCAAAGGTAAATTTCGTGGGCAGTAAGAGTATATGTATCATGCTGTAGAGATTTTATTATGACAAGTTTAGTTCATAATTGAGAAAGCAGGACTTGGGAATTGTATGATAAGTAATCTACCCATTATCTTGGGGACGGAAGCCTTTTGAAGTTTTTGCATTGATGTGTACATATGTGTGTGTACTTAATCACAAACGCCGCACAGACAGAAACAGACACACAGAAACACGCACAGACAGACAGACACAGACACGCAGAAAACGCATACGTACAAACACACTTTCAAATAAACGCCATTGGTAAGTGGTGCAGCTATTGGATTCACGCCCACTACATCTCGCAACTGTTCCAAGGTGCCGACCGCTAGTCTACCCAGCTGCTAGGTTTAAAAAACAAGAGAACATAATCGAAGCGAATTCTAAGTAATAATAGTGATAACCATTTATTCTTCTTTTCAAAAAACAGGAGGACATCGGCGGAAGCTCGAACTCGTCTTCGGAAGGAGGGGGCGACACGACCTCCCTTCTGGAGACGGTCATTGCCGCGAGGTACCAAATGTGCGTCGACCTGATGCGCAGAGTCCCGCATCCCGAGGATGGTGAGTGTTTACGAATTTTATTATCTTGCTTTTCAGGGACGTTTAAACGTTTACGTTGTAATATCTCATAGATTCTTATAGAATCTCATATATCTGTGCCTCTGGAAGGGCTTATACGTGTATTATCATTCTCTGTTGCTATATCTTTTACCTTACACAAGACCTATGTAATTCTTCGTGTTGGCCGTTTTAGTTCTGGGCAATCTGTAACAACGTGATAGATAATATATAGGAAACTTGAGTATACTGAGTTCAAAATATAGTTCAAACATGCAGCACAAAAGTGTCTTTAAGAAAACTCTTGATTAATAAGATAATCCCCAAAATCATTAATAAGATATTACCTAAAATAAACTAATGAAGAGAGTAACGCATGATTGGACGCGCTCTTCAGACAGAACGAAAGAGAAGCGTTGCATATCACAGTATCACAGTGCATCTGATACCCTGCTGGGTAGTTTGTAGACCAACGATACCGTTCTACCCTTATCCTTACGTTAATGTCACCAAAATTCATGAATATGCTTTAAACTTAGTAGAGACCGCTGAGTATAAATATGCAGAATGCGAGAGGAATACCTTTGTAATTGAAACAGCTACTGAATACCAATATGTGTTAATTCCTCAGGAATATCTAGGTGTGACTTCAGCTGAAGTCGCGATAGCCAAAGATATTTTGAACTGCAAAGATGAATTTCACCAAACTCACTCGAGCAGGGTATGACTTTGGACGGTTTTTTAGAATTTGTATGCGGTTGAGTTTCTTGATCTTGGGGTGAACATAATGGCTGCTGCCCTAAGGGAGGTTTTGGGACGGAAGGGTGGCGATTGATAGTTGCCTAGGCATACAGAATAGGCTATGTTTGTTTACTGGCCCTAGATTAGATGACATAGTTCATATGCATACATACATACATACATACATACATACATACATACGTATTTACATATATATGTACAGTATATAAATATATATATTTATATGCATATACATACAATAGATATATATATATATATATATATATATATATATATATATATATATATATATATATATATATATATATATATATATATATATATATATATATATATATATTATGATATGCATCTACATACAAATAACTATATTGTGTGATTGTGCACCTGTGTGTATGAGAGTTTGTGAGTGCGTATGAGCCATTATGTTATAACTATCCCAGAAATATTTAATATCCTGGGCAACTTCAATATCTTCTGCATCGTTATCAGAATTCTTTGAAAGGAAAACTAAAAAATTCTGAATTTCTCAAAACATGAATATAACTCCCTAATACTTGCTTTTAAATACACAGATTTCAAAGCAAGCGTCAAGGGGTCGTTCAGTCCCTTCAATTTTTCTTAAACAAAAAGATTCTGTGCATCACCTTACATGTATTTTGATCACGTTCAACAGAAAAACGAAAATGAAAGAAAAGCAAGATTTAATATCCCCTGTAAAATATTTTAATTAATATTTACCATACGATGTGTCGGAGGGGTACAAAGGAAACTCACGCACACTTATGAAATTTTCCTTTGGTAGTGAAAAGGAACCATCATAACCCCATATATTAAAATGCCTAACATTCTCTCCCAGTAAGTATTATACGGTTTTATTAGGACAAAATATTTCAGCCTGTACGCTTCGTAAGAGGGTAATAATTGGAGAGAGAGAGAGAGAGAGAGAGAGAGAGAGAGAGAGAGAGAGAGAGAGAGAGAGAGAGAGAGAGAGAGAGAGAGAGAGAGAGTCTGAAATTAAAATGGTCCAAAATACGTCTGATACGAATGTGTATAGAGTAATTCATAAATCCTTTCAATTTTATCAATACATGAGAAATGAAATATGAGAATGAATGATGAAATGGAAATATTTGGTAATATCCTACGATTTTATGTACAAAGATATGACAGGAAGTCACAAATGAATAAAGCCTTCATAACAAAACTGGTTCGGAGAAATTGTCACAAATTACCAAACAATTAATTTTCAGTCCTCCAAAAATTTTTATGAATAAAATAGGAATGTCTACATGACGCGCAATAAATCATAAATAAGAACTTATAACGATAATGATATATTTACTACAAACTACTAACATTCATTGGAAGTCCAATGATCAGTTAAAAGGAATATTGAAACAATCTCATTAGTTATTCTTGAATATTTTAGTAAAATATTAATTGATTTTTTATAACTGAATACCCTTTTATCAAGTAGAAGGAGGGGCTTTCAGTGCATATATACATACATATATACATACATGCATGCATATTTATGTACCCACCTACACACATAAATACAAAACTGTAGGTAACAGTGCAATCCTTCCTACAACGCATTAAGTCCACTTCTTATTCTGAATATATATATATATATATATATATATATATATATATATATATATATATATATATATATATATATATATATATATATATATATATATTCAGAATAAGAAATGGACTTAATGCGTTGTAGAAAAACGTTGTGCTGTTACCTACAGTTTTGTATTTATGTGTGTAGGTGGGTACATAAATATGCATGCATGTATGTATGCACTGAAAGCCTCTCTTTCTACGTGGTAAAAGGGTATTCCGTGATGTAAAATCAATTAATATTTTACTAATATTCAAGAATAACTAATGATATATATATATATATATATATATATATATATATATATATATATATATATATATATATATATATATATATATATATACATGTGTGTGTGTGTATGTATATCTGTGTGCGTGCATGTATTAATGCATAACTTCTTATACTGGAAGATAATAAATGAAAAATTATTTCAGCGAAATCATTATAGTCCCTTTCTTCATCAGATCCTACTTAATCACAAAACTGAAACGCCTATCAGTAGCCGCACCGAGCCAAACAAATTAATTCAGTTCCTGGCTGACTTAACGAAGGCGCCGTGGGTTACATTTAGATGAGTATAAATGTAGCTAATATTTTAGAAATACAGTGTCTCTTTGGCCTACATTCTACATTAATTAGTATCAATGATTATGCTGTTTCATTTGCTGTTATAATATATGCTACGAACTAAACAGGCAATTAACGTTAGAACCTCTTAAAGCATTGTATTACAAACAATATATATTCTCATTTTTTCATCATTATTATGTGAAATTCTATAAATATTATTCATTATGCGTGTGTCACTTAGAAGTATAAACACAAACCTTGCAAAATTGTATTTCAGTTCCATTGCTAGTTCACAGAAATGGACGTATTTGATAAGAACATAGAATTTTCATACAAAATTGTTTTGTAAAAGGAAAAGCTTAATATCTATATGGAAAAAACACTTGACAAAACATCCTCTGTACTTCAAAAAAAAAAATATTATGTTATTAAAAAATCTATTAGAATCAAATTAATTTTTATAGGTGCTTCTACTACCATCAGAAATGTCTTCAATTTTATATTATATACAATTATGAATATTATATAAAATATGTGTAATTATGCGATAAAATTAAATCGGAACATTACACAAATATGTTCTTGTACTGAATCCGGCAGCGGAAAAAATCAATTATTAAGAATATTTGAAAACATTCGCATACTCCACGACCATACAATGAAATTTTATAAACTTAAAAATATTCAAATATTTCATTCTTAAAACTTGTTCTTCAGTTCAAAAATGTAAATTCTCTCTTAAGCATAGAAACCTCTTTCATGTCAAATACGAACATTCCAATGAGAAGGTTTTCTTTACAAGAATTTCATTTGACATTTTCCCAATTCACGTAACTTTGACCTTTCCAAATAATATAAAATTATGTTGTTTGTGCGAACTTTGGGTTCAAATAAATACTCATTGGTGTGTGTAACAAACGGAAGAGAGAGGAGAGGCAACGATGGAAAAATGAATTTCTCATTTCCTAAAAGGAAAGACATGGAAAGTGGAATGATAAATTTATAAAATATAAGGAAAGACATGGAAAGTGGATGATAAATTCATTAAATAAAAGGAAAGACATGGAAAGTGGAATGATAAATTCATAAAATAAAAGGAAAGGCATGGAAAGTGGAATGATAAATTCATAAAATAAAAGGAAAGACATGGAAAGTGGAATGATAAATTCATAAAACAAAAGGAGAGACATGGAAAGTGGAATGATAAATTCATAAAATACAAGGAAAGACACGGAAAGTGGAATGATAAATTAACAAAATAAAAGGAAAGACATGGAAAGTGGAATGATAAATTCATAAAAACAAACTCAAGGGAATGGGTAATAGACAGGAAAAGCCACGATACAAAATGAATTTCTCATTTCCTAAAAGGAAAGACATGGAAAGTGGAATGATAAATTCATACAAAAATTATCCGAATATTAGGCAACGTTCCATTTTACTTTTTCTTTATTTGTTATGTACCTATCTACATTTAAATGTTGCAGATATTTTACTTCAATTTGTCTTTGAAAGTCTCTCTCTCTCTCTCTCTCTCTCTCTCTCTCTCTCTCTCTCTCTCTCTCTCTCTCTGACTCTTCGTTGAGTGAGTCGGTAGAGCTGCGGACTGTCACTCGATGAGCCAGAGGTCAATTCCCCGGCCGGCTGATGAAGAGTTAGAGGAATTTATTTCTGGTGATAGAAATTCATATCTCGCTATAATGTGGTTCGGATTCCACAATAAGCTGTGGGTCCCGTTGCTAAGTAACCAATTGGTTCTTAGCCATGTAAAATAAGTCTAATCCTTCGCGCCAGCCCTAGGAGAGCTGTTAATCAGCTCAGTGGTCTGGTAAAACTAAGGTATACTTAACTTTTTTTCTCTCTCTCTCTCTTTCTCTCTTTATGCCTTGCGACAACATGCTTGATAAATTTTTCTCTAATGCCGTTCATTCATTGTGAACTTTCAATTGTGCAGAGGAAAACAAAAGCCCCAGTGTCAATTACGATAATTATTTAATGACTTACAAAACAGCAACGAAAAACAAAAATTAGCGTCAGCAAAAACTTTCTCATTAACAAAAGCACCAGGAAAAAGTTAAGTGTCAATAAAAGTACCCTGAAGAAAGAAAGTTGTCATGAAAACTGAATGATTTATGGTGCTACTTTGGCTTGTTATATAAGGTATGTGCCACCTCCGAGGTGCTAGTACTAAACACGGCGTAGGCTCAGTGGGGCTCCGTGTTTAGTACAAGCCCCTCGGGGATCAAAGTATTTTATACACCCATTTCTGCATTGCGTGGTCGACAAATTATATTAATAAACGACATCTTTGATGCCCGAGGGGCTAGTACTAAACACGGCGTCCCACTGAGCTTCCGCCACGTTTAGTACTAGCACTTCGGGGATCAACGTACTATATACACCCATTTCTATATTGCATGGTCTACAAGTTATATTAATAAACGATATCTTTGATTCCCCTAGGGGCTAGTGCTAAACACGGCGTCCCATTGAGCTTCCGCCATGTTTAGTACTAGTACCTCCGGGATCAAAGTATTATATATACCCATTTCTGTATTGCGTGGTCAACAAATCATTATATATCCCCGATGGGTAGGGTACTAAACATTTCTGTATAGCACCTCGGGGATCAAAATACTATATAAACCCATTTGTGGTCGACAAATTATATTAATAAACGACATCTTTGATCACCGAGGGTTAGTACTGGTCAACAAATTACATCAATAAACGATATCTTTGATCCCCAAGGGGCTAGTACTAAACACGGTGTTCCATTGAGCTTCTGTCATGTTTAGTACTAGCACCTCGGGGATTAAAGTACTTTATAAATCCATTTCTGTATTGCGTGGTCGACAAATTTTATTAATTAACGATATCTTTGATCCCCAAGGGGCTAGTACTAAACACAGCGTCCCGTTGAGCTTGCGCCATGTTTAATACTAGCACCTCGGGGATCAAAGCACTACAGTATATGCACCCATTTCTGTATTGCATGGTCTACAAGTTATATTAATTAATGATATCTTTGATCCCCGATGGGCTAGTACTAAACACAGCGTCCCGTTGAGCTTACGCCATGTTTAGTACTAGCACCTCGGAGGTGACGCGTAGATTACAAGCCAAAGTAGCACCATGATTTGTTACCTCCTTCTGTGAGCGACCACACGACAAACTTTACCGGTCCGTTTTAAAGAGACCACCCCATCACTTGACGACTTTTGGTAAAACTTTATAATTTGACAATAAGACTCCAGCCAGCCATTTTTGCATGAAAACCCATTTTAGGTTTTCCATGCAAAAATGGCAAGGAAATGATAGGGAACTAAAAAACCTAAAAATACCAACCTGACGTAACTTAGGGGTGTTTACTGGTTACAGTTTTCCCTATTAGCTATGGAGGGTGGGTGGCTGGTATTGTCTTACCTTGTAATAAATCGTATTTTGATTAATTTTTTATTTGTCATTTGCGCATAGTGCTCATGGGTTCAAAATAACAAGAATGAAGAACTCTTTTCAAAAACGTAAGTTACAATTTCATAGCGTGTATTGGCAGCTTATAAAATAATACCTGACTTTTATCCTCGATGCCATTAAGGTAATGTTAAGGTCTGAAAGACGCCAAAAATTTATAAACGAATTTTCGCGGCTCGTCGAAGGAGTGGGAAACTTTCGGAAGGATGCATTTGACGTTGCAACAGAACATGTCGAAGTAAGAAATTAATTCCGAAACGTGGAATCTAATTCATGTAAGGTGAAGTGCCGTGCAATTCAAGATATTGTACGAAGACATTGTAAATTATTAGTGTAAAATGAAAAACTGAGCGCGCGTGAAAAAGTCATATTGCAAATGGAATTTACGCCATTTAAGATGATGTACCGAGCAATTTAAGACATTGTATTAGTGTGCATAAAATTTCTAAGAAAATCGTGTTTAGGGCACAAAAAGAAAAGAATGAGGCTCTGCGCTATAGAGAATGTCTCAAAAAAGTTATGATAAAATTTGCTCTGCATGTTTTGTGTGTGTGTGTGTGTGTTTGTGTGAGTCTAGGGTGGGAGTGGGGTTGGGGGAGGGAAATTGCCGGATCAGAAGGTTGGATAAACAAGCAACCAAATTTTCTTGCCAAATTCTGACTGCAAAAGTGGAAAAAGAATGTAGCCAGAAAGAAAGAAAGAGAAAATCGTGTCTGACCTCAAACGGAAATGACAGACCTTCAGAACTGAGCACTAAACCATGTAACACACACAGAGAGAGAGAGAGAGAGAGAGAGAGAGAGAGAGAGAGAGAGAGAGAGAGACTCTCACTGTATACCAGTGCAAGGACGGCTGACCCCTGTACAGTGAAGCGGGAAGAATCCTTGTACCGGATAAGGACTGCTAAATGAAAGGAATTCTGCCTCTTAAACAAACTCAGTGATGAACTACACATTAGGCTATCTTAAAGTAGAAGTGCTCTAAAGTGAAAGGTTCTGACTGTTGGGACGATAACTAGGAAAGTTGTCTTTAACTCAACTCTGATATGAGTAACACAATACCAACCCAGAACAAAAGAAAGAAAGGTTTTGAGGACACCATTTTTGGGCAAACATTTTTTTACGATTCCAAGAGTGATGAATGAAAGCCGTAGGTGACGATTAATTATGAAACCTATTCACTTACTTTTACGTGAGATCAGTGAAGAAGACGGCATAATACCCTTATATAGATTTATTACTTAATTCGAGGAACAAAGAAAAGGTCGTGAAGGAGATGAGGTATTAAACTCTTACTGAATGAAGCGTCAAACGCACCTCTGAAGGACGGAGGCTCTCGCGAACAAAGAAAACGGAAGATGGGAGACGGAGGTTCTCGCGAACAAAGAAAACGGAAGATGGGAGAACGAAGGTTCTCGGGAACATAGAAAACGGGAGATGGGAGAAAGTAAAAAGAAAACATTCCAAAAAGAGGAAAAACAGGATGATACAGACGATGCGCTCCTACGTGCAAGGAAGAGGGTCCTCTTTCGGCTCAAGAAAAGAATAACCTGAATGTGGAACTGATACCAGAAATCAAATGAATAAACTGTCAGTAATTTGGCGAGATGCTATTGGTTAAATTCTGGGAAGGAAGAGAAAATATTACTTTAAATAGAGAACAAATGGTGCAAACTTTCGTGTACAACGGTAACAGAAATTTGGTTAATGAAGTAGAAAGGAAAAACTTAATGAGATTAAATTAAGATTTAGTTCAAGATTTAGTAATTGGAAATGTCTTCTCACAAAGACAAACTTAGGATTGGTTAACGGTTGGAAGAACATAGTATAATTTCGTTATAATCAAGAGAGAAGAATTAAATTAAACAAGTAAAATATGTGCCGAAGTTTCTTCGGCGCAATCGAGTTTTCTGTACAGCCGCTACAGCGTATAATCAAGGCCACCGAAAATAGATCCATCTTTCGATGCTGTATGAGCCGCGGCCCATGAAACTTTAACCACGGCCAGGTGGTGGACTATCCTATATCGTTGCCAGACACACGATTATGGCTAAATTTAACCTTAAATAAAATAAAAATTACTGACGACAGCGGGCTGCAATTTGGTATGTTTGATGATTGGAGGGTGGATGATCAACATGCCAATTTGCAGCCCTCTAGCCTCAGTAATTTTTAAGATCTGAGGACGGACAGAAAAAGTGCGGAAAGAAAAAGTGCTGACAGAATAAAGCGCGGACGGACAGACAAAGCCTGAACAATAGTTTTCTTTTACAGAAAACTAAAGGTAGTTAAAGAAATGGTAACATCATATTTGATAGATTAAATTTCCCTTCTTATTTAGTACTGGATAACTGGTGAAAGGAGAGCATAATTTGATTTCGTTAAAATCAAGAGAGGGGAATTAAAGTAAAAAGTAGCAAAAGAAACGATAACATTATATCTGATAGATTTAATTTCTCCTTTTTTACTCAGGGCTGCTAAGCAACCCTAGGATCAAAGCGAAAGCTGTTCCATAAGGCCTCTGAAGCGATGTAATCTACAGTAGATCGTCCTCTATCTTAAGGGATCTGTCTTCTTCAATAACTCATTAAATGTATTTTTTATTCACTGGGAACATGAAAGGGATTCTCCATAATCTAGCTAGTCAAGGGCTGAAGATACAAGAGGGTTTTTCTTATTATGTTAAAAAGATGTCAGGAACCTTTACGCACAAAATAAGCGTAATTTATAATTTATTTCAATAGTAATAAATAATAATAATAATAATAATAATAATAATAATAATAATAAAATCCACAATTATATAGTAAATAAATTACTATGTAAAAAGAACCAAAGACTTTCGAACACCTGAACGGTGTTCCTCATCAGTGGATTTTTATTAATCAATGTTTTTAGATAATCTATTAATAATAATAATAATAATAATAATAATAATAATAATAATAATAATAATAATAATAATAATAGTCACGAAAATCCAAACGTCCATGAACTTATATATCTACTTTCCACAGAACTGAGAACTCTTAAGAATAAAAAAAGAAGTAATACTACATTCAGTGATAACCATTTCTCTATACGTAATTCAAACCTAATACCAAGAACTGAAACTCAGTAGTTAATTTATATCACCTTACGAAAAAATTAATTATTCATTCATTTACTCAGAGCTACAAACATGAGTTAACAAATGAATGCATAATAGAACGTATCTTCAATGCTCGGGAGGGTAGGGAGAGACAGGAGACCCAGGTTCCAGCGAGCGTAGCGCGCACCAGCAAACTCGTGTATATAATAAAAACTAAAACCGAAGGGAACTTTTTTCACGTTTCCTTACTCCATTTCAGAGCTCGACAAACCATGAAATAGTTATGAACAACCGTAAATGATAATTGATTTGTGGATTAATGGTTGGTTTACATTGCTAAAAAAAAAAAAAAAAAAAAAAAAAGCAGAATGCATGGCACTGTAAAGAAGATCTTGATGAAGAGAAAAATAATGGCGAAAAGCAGAAAGCATGTCACCTAAGACAAGATCACGGCGAATAGGAACAAAAGAATTGTATTACATTCGTCCTTAATAGGGTGTCAGCGCGTGCTTCATCTGCGTTCAGCGTTGAAACTTGGCAAAGGCAAATGGGTTCCAACGCAATTACTTCCGCGAAGTGCATTTCACAATAGAGGTCCCTGAACGCATTGTCAGACGACGCTTGTAGCAGGGAGGGATTACCAAACCTGCATCTCGGCGTAATTGGGTCTCAGTAATTGGTATTGTTGCAGTTTTCTCTGAGATATCTTTAAATCATTACGGAAGTGTGCCTGTAAATAATGGTAAACCTGATTAGTTTCCTGTAGAAGCTACAGTCACTGATAATTTTCCCGTCTCAAAGAAGAAAGTTATTATTGTAAAATGTTCAAGAAAATTCACCCGTTTACTTGTAAAATGTTCAAGAAAATTCACCCGTTTACTTGTAAAATGTTCAAGAAAATTCACCCGTTTACTTGTAAAATGTTCAAGAAAATTCACCCGTTTACTTGTAAAATGTTCAAGAAAATACTTGCCAGTTGTTAAGGTGTTTATAACAAAGTGAAATGTAATTGTTCTGAATATACAACTGACCTGGGGAAATATACAATTAATCAGACGAAATTGTCCACAGTTATAGGAAATGTTACTGCAGTCTTGTACTTGAGACACCCAAGTTTACAAAAAAAAACAAGCAATTTTAAAGTTTGGTCAGAATTAAAAAAAAAAAAAACTTTGAGCGTAAATTATATAATTGTGATACTCCGTATATTTCAGTCAAGATATATTTTCTGTGTAATGGTCAAGTCATTGTAACAAAGAAATGTATAAACGGAGAAACACATCACACCCAACCATAGAGAGAGAGAGAGAGAGAGAGAGAGAGAGAGAGAGAGAGAGAGAGAGAGAGAATAACATGTTTACTCCCTGAAATGAAAAACTTCCTTAGAGAAATTCTGAATTTAGGAAAACAAAATGCTTACCGCTCGCAAAGATATATTTTTTGTATAATGGTCAAGTCATTGTAACAAAGAAATGTATAAAAGAAGAAACACAAGCACATACAACCATAGAGAGAGAGAGAGAGAGAGAGAGAGAGAGAGAGAGAGAGAGAGAGAGAGAGAGAGAGAGACATGTTACTTTGAAAAACAGCCATAGAAAACTTCTGAATTTTGGAAAACAAAATGTTTACCGCTCGCAAAGCTATATTTTTTGTGTAATGGTCAAGTCATTGTAACAAAGAAATGTATAAAAGAAGAAACACAAGCACACACAACAGAGAGAGAGAGAGAGAGAGAGAGAGAGAGAGAGAGAGAGAGAGAGAGAGAGAGAGAGACTGACATGTTACTCCCCGTAATGAAAAACATCCATAGAAAACTTCTGAATTTTGGAAAACAAAATGTTTACCACTCGCAAAGATATATTTTCTGTATAATGTAACAAAGAAATGTATAAACGAAGAAACACAAGCACACACAACCACAGAGAGAGAGAGAGAGAGAGAGAGAGAGAGAGAGAGAGAGAGAGAGAGAGAGAGAGACTGGCATGCTTACTGCACGAGATGAAAAGCATCCATAGAGAAATTCTGAATTTGGGAAAACAAAATGTTTACCGCTCGCAAAATAAAGCATGCTTCTAATTGCTTCTAACACAATTCGTCAAAGAAACAACTTTCCCACAAAACCGTTGCGCCAGACGTTGCACCATAGGTAAAGTTAAAGTGGGCCTCCAACTTTTCGCCGTAAAAATTCCAAGATTAATCTTATTCCAGTCAGGCAAGGAAAGAGGATCGTCCGCAAACTTCGCACCTTAACAAAACAGCAAAGGAATTGTTGCTTCAACTGAGGTCGCTGAAGTTAGTTCAGGATAAAAAGAGAAATTACAGCGTGAGTGAGGATGATCATTCATATGAGTTACACAACTATAGAAAATGAAAAGGAAAAAACTCATCAGTTTACTTATAAAATGTTCAAGAAAATCATCTGTTTACGTTTACAAGACAATCATTAGTTTACTTGTAAAATGTACAAGAAAATCATCAGTTAACTTGCAAAATGAAAAAAAAAATCTCCTCAGTTTACTTGTAAAATGTACAAGACAATCATCAGTTTACTTGTATAATGTGCAAGAAAATTCATTAGTTTACTTGTAAAATAAAATAAAAACTTCATCACTTTACTTGTAAAACGAAATAAAAACTTCATAACTTTACTTGTAAAATGTACAAGAAAATTCATCAGATTACTTGTAAAATGAAGAAGAAAAACTTTTCAGTTTACTTGTAAAATGTACAATGAACTCATCAGTTTACTTGTGTGATGTACAAGAAAACTCATCAGTTTTTTGTAAAATGTACAAGGAAATCATCAGTTTACCTATAAAATGTACAAGAAAATTCATCAGTTTACTTGTAAATTGTACAAGAAAATCATCAGTTTACTTGTAAAATGTACAAGGAAATCACCAGCTTACTCGTAAAATGTACAAGAAAATCGTCAGTTTACTTGTAAAATGTACAAGGAAATCATCAGTTTACTTGTATAATGTACAAGAAATCTCATCAGTTTACTTATAAAATATACAAGGAAATCATTAGTTTACTTGTAAAGTGTACAAGAAAAATCATGTTTACTTGTAAAATGTACAAGAAAAATCATGTTTACTTGTAAAATGTACAAGAAAAATCATGTTTACTTGTAAAATGTACAAGAAAAATCATGTTTACTTGTAAAATGTACAAGAAAAATCATGTTTACTTGTAAAATGTACAAGAAAATAGCCCGTTTACTGGTAAAATGTACAAGGAAATCATCAGTTTACTTGTAAAAGTACAAGAAAATCGTCAGTTACTTGTAAATTGTGCAAGAAAATCAACAGATTACTTGTAAAATAAACAAGAAAATGCTTCCGAAGATTCTTGAACGTACTGCAGAAACAAGTCTTAATTCGTTAGGAATTACAGCGGAGAGAATAACAGTCTCTACGTATTGGTCAGCGTAACATCAGCCCAGATTCATTCATAACCTGCGCTGGTTATGAATGAAAACAGACAATAACTGAAAAACTATAATAATTTTATGACGTAATAGTAGATAAATACAATAGCACTGAAAGCAAACGAAAGAGTTTATGATAGTATGACATAATTTCATAAAAGAACATAAATCAGCA
>NC_089762.1:35925890-35955890 GCF_040412425.1 Macrobrachium rosenbergii | reverse complement strand
CATTTGCAGTTGTTTCTGTTTTTGCGAGAAACCTTAGTCGGATCGAAAATATGTTGTAACTCCCAATTAGCTGAATAGCATTTAATTGTAAACGATTAATTCTGAAAAGTTCTCACCCTCAGTAAATTACTGGTTTGTTTATGTTTTTAAAGCTCATCACCGGAGGGTCATTTAAATGAGTTCTTTATGCAAGCTAACGCGTTTGTGTCGAGATTTGATTACGAATGCGAGTGTTTAATCACTTGCTTTTGACACGGACCTCAGAAAATGTCTAATAATCTCTGTCTATTAATCGATCTGTTCATTTGAAGACACCCTTGATGTTAACGAAATCTGGCGGGTATATTTTGCAATGCAAATCTGCATGTAAGAAATGGTCTTAGCATGCATAAAAGCTTGAAAGCAATTATGATAATGAGGGCTGATGATCCTGAAAGCACCTCGATATTTTATTAATTGCTTTTGTTAAAGACCCTTTTAACCTTCTTTGAAATTGTAATTAAATCCATTCTCTACAGACCACTGAGCTCAAAGGTTTATGTGGGTTGGCTAGGATTAATAAGATTAAGTTAGGAAAAAAGATGAGGATATGTAAGTTGCAGATAAAAGTCTTGCAGTATTGTGGAATGGTTATGGTGAGGTTTCTTTACAAATTCTGATGCATATAAAGTATTACTGAAGCTACTATTTTTTTTTCTCCATAACTTTTTAATATGACAAAAGCGTCTTACTTGGTTAAGAGTTACTAATACCTTGATGAGGTAAGGGCGATGTGGAAGTCACATTAGTTTGTCATACTTCGTTATGTCATGATGAAGACCAAATTTAGGCTAGGCAAGTCCGAAGTGAAGGGTATGATGGCTATAGGTAATGTTATGCTTCCATATGTCACTATGAGGGTCAGTTTCATGATCCTATTCGTTTGAAATTAATTGGTGGCTGGGCATAATGAAAGCGTTGAAGATTACAGCCCTTTATTTAAGAAAATGACGAATCTCGAAGTCATAAAATAGATGGGGCAAAAAAGATGAAAATGAAATTGATCAATTAACATATCTCCAAAGGATAAGAAGATAGTGATGTAAAGAGCTGAAATTTTCTACGTAAACAGGCAGAAGAGTGCTGTTTGTTTCCAGGTAGATTTCCCGTCAACAACGTTGTCAGGACAAAAGTATATGCTGTCAATTTACAAAGTCAGTCAGAAAAAATTAATCTATAGCATGTAAATTTTCCAAGAAATAAATGAAAAAATGGAATTCGTAAAAATCAGGAGAAATATTTCCTGTAATAATTTGATCTTTAATCGCCTGAGAGTTTGGTTTGGGGATGATTTACAGACCACTGAATCTCCATGGAATATCCATGGAATCTCCATGGAATCGCTGGAATCTCCATGACTCTGAAAACCACATTAAACGTCAAAACGCCAAGAGCTTCATCCTGAAGTGAAAGACGAATCATCAAGAGACATTTGCTGATGGACAGTGAATGTTAATTGGTCTGACGTCACGAACTGAGGTTCGTCGATTTTACTGCAAATCTTCGGCCGACCTTGGCCAAAGATTATGTGACAGTATCGAGCGAGATGGAAGTGTGGAAACGTCATAAAAAGTTACAGGTTGTTAAAGTGGGTTTTTATCGCCTTTTGTCTTTTATGAGATTTTCCTTTTGTTCACATCGCTTTTTCATGGGGAAAAAGGCACAGAGTTTTTTTTCTTTTTTTTTTTGTGAATGCCGTTTTATCTGTCATACTATTTCCTATATGAAAGTGGTCCTATAATTTTCAAACTAATCGTAAGAATTTATTTCGACTCATGTACGTGCATCTGTAGAATTCAGGTATATTTTACTGGAGAATCTGAACTTCTAGATTTTTTAGCACTTTTTTTGGATACGTTTATTAACTCAAGACTGGGTACGAATGGGAATAAAAATAAATGACCTCAGGATTGAATATGGATTGGAATATAAATATAAATTCCTCCCCGTTGGCGTGATATTAGAACCTGTGGTAAGCGAATGTGTTTCGCACCAGTCTACCACTATGCAAATTCATCTCTCGGTAAAGAATGTGCAAAAATTTTCGGTCGATAAAGATTTCATAAAATCTGAACTTTTAATTACCAAGTGTTTTGGATTCTCTGGGTAGCTAACATTTTGAGCCGAATATGACTTTAGTAAGATGTGAAATTTATGTCTCACTAAATATAGACAAAAAATATATAAGCTGTAATTATTCTTGACAGAGAGAGAGAGAGAGAGAGAGAGAGAGAGAGAGAGAGATAGAGAGATAAGGATAGAGAGAGTGGAAATTCTGTAAAATTTTGAAAATGGTCCCACCACACCACCCCCTCTGATATTAGAACCTGTGGTAGGAATGTGTTTGCACCAGTCTACACTAGCAAATTCATCTCTGGTAAGGAATCTGCAAAAATTTTTCGGTCGATAAAGATTTCATAAAATCTGAACTTTTAATTACCAAGTGTTTTGGATTCTCAGAGCTAACATTTGAGCCGAATATGACTTAGTAAGAGAAATTTATGTCTCACTAAATATAGACAAAAATATATAAGCTGTAATTATTCTTGACAAAAGATAATATAAGAGAGAAGAGAGAGAGAGATACAGAGAGAGAGAGAGAGAATTCTGTAAAATTTCATGAACATGGTCAAGTCACACCACCTCCTCTCTCTCTCTCTCTCTCTCTCTCTCTCTCTCTCACTCTATAATCTCAAAATAAAAGCTTTATTCATTATCTTGTTCAAAAAGGAGAATATGAGTGCATGTGAAATCTCTTTTTTAGTAAATATGTAAAGCATTTTCATGAAAATTATTTTCACGGGACCACACGAAAGGAATGACCCGTCGTTTGATACATCGTTTCGTATCACGAAATATCTTATTTGCATTTGCAAGGAAGCAAACCTCACTGTGTTATGAGCATCCTAACAAATTTCATGTGCTTATACACACCCAACATATATATCGATATATATATATTATGTTTATATCTATATATATATATATATATTATATATATATTTATATATATATATATATAATATATATAAATATATATATATATATATATATATATATATATATATATATATATATATATATATATATATATATATATATATATATATATACATATATATATATATATATATATATATATATATATATATATATATCATATATATATTATATATATATACATATATATATATGTGTATATATATATATATATATATATGCATATATATATATATATATATATATATATATATATATATATATATATATATATATATATATATATATATATATATATCTATGCCGTGGTGGCGTAGCTGGTATGAATCTCGGCTACCAGTCGAGAGGACTGGGGTTCAAATCCCGCCGCTCACTGATGGCTCGGATAGCGCCACTGCAAAAATCCGGCAGCCCATCAACCTAAAGGTCCAAAAAAACCCGAGAGGTTCAGAGGAGAATAGGTATCAGCCCTCGGGCTGGGGAGTTAAACAGTGGGCCTAGCGACACGCTGGCCACGTGTCATAGGCATTGGGACCTGTCCCTCACTGGCTGTCGGTCTAGGAAACAGGAGATCAGCGCCTGCCCTGTGAGCCTGCAGAGGCTCAGGAGGACTTTAATTAAACATATTTATATGTACATATATACAAACTATACTTTACCATCATTATTACTACTACTATTAAAACTACTACTATTACTGCTATACTACTGTTAACACTGCTACTGTTATTATTATTATCCATCTTTCATAATAAATTTTTATGTCAAAAAATAATTAACAAGAGCACGGTCTTTACTCACACTCGTAGGTTATATATAATTACTACCAACTCTAAGTGTGAGTTCCTGGATTCTAATTAGACCAATTAGGAAAACGCCGAGAGCCTGAAACTCAGAGAAGCATGGTGCTGACATCTGGCGGACTTTCAAACAGATTAGTTTTAGCTTTGAGCGAATCATAAAAAATACAGCTGTGAACACATACTAACCTGAATAATAAATATTAAGCGGTTTTATATTGCAAAAAAAAAAACAAATGCGTTTGTGATGAATATTTCTAGACAATTACCTTGAATAGAATACTCCTGTGTTTGTGTAAATCACTATAGAAAACAAGTAAAAAATGCCCCGGAAGTTTCTTCGGTGCAATCGAGTTTTCTGTACAGCCGCTACAGCGTATAATCAAGGCCACTGAAAATAGATCTATCTTTTGGCGGTCTCAGTATAATGTCGTATGAGCCGCGGCCCATGAAAATTTAACCACGGCCGGGTGGTGGTCTAACCTATATCGTTGCCAGAAGCACGATTATGGCTAACTTTAACCTTAAATAAAATAAAAACTACTGAGGCTAGAGGGCTGCAATTTAGTATGTTTAATGATTGGAGGGTGGATGATCAACATACCAATTTGCAGCCCTCTAGCCTTTGTAGTTTTTAAGTTCTGAGGGCGGACAGAAAAAGTGAGGACAGAATAAAGTGCGGAAGGACAGACGAAGCCGGCACAACAGTTTTCTTTTACAGAAAACTAAAAACTGATACCAAATAAACCAGTGATTATCACACAAATAGTGTCCCTCTTCTACCACTAAGAAAACTGATACATTTCAGTCTTGTATCTCAGTGATCTAAGGTAAGAGTTGGGAGGGGGGTTGTGGAAAAGATCGGGGCCGGTGGAGGGGGTTGCAGCTGCTGGTTTAAATGTACCAACAACACAGCTCTATACGACAGGATATCAGACTTCATTTCTCCATAATTACTTCTTTCGTTCAGTATCACAGTATGTCTCTATATAAGAAAAATAAATTTTATCTTTTTATTTAAGATTGCATAATGAAATCAAACACTACTTGTTATAAACGATAATGAAATTTTTTCAATACTGCTCAATTAAGTCAAATACAACTCATTATAAATGAATATTATTTTAATTTTTCCCTTTAAAACTAAAATTAACGGTTTGATAGAAAGCTTACACATTTCTCTATTGAACTTTGTTTTACAAAAAAGTCTAGGAAGAGAAAGGCTAAAGAGGAAGAGAAGGAGGAGGAGTTTTGTCTGGAAGAAAGAAAAATGCGCAAATAGCACTTAGGCGAATAGGTGTAGAGTCTTCTGGTCGCATAAGAGGAGCTAAATGAGGCTCCTGCTCCTGGAAATGATATCATCTTAAAAGTGTTGCTTTGCAAAACATGAAGATAAAAGGAGAACGATATTGAAAATTAAAGTTTTATATATATTTCTGCATAAATAAAAACACACACAAGTATATATATATATATATATATATATATATATAAATATATATATATATATATATATATATATATATATATATATATATATATAATATATATATATATATATATATATAATATATATATAAATATATATATATATATATATATAATAATATATATATATACTGCATATAGGGGCCTTGGAAGGGATATATATATTTATAATAACAGTACCTCATTTAAATAGGGTGATATCTAACGGAGATTTTATTTTTTTAAATGAGGTCCTTTTTTATTCTTTGTATGAATTGTGCAAGTGATTAAGTTCAGATACATATACATATGTTTGTGTGTTTGTGTGTGTGTGTGTATATATATATATATATATATATATATATATATATATGTGTAAGATATGTATGTATATATATATGTATGGCGGTTATATATATACATATAATATATATATATAAATATATATATATATATATATATATATATATATATTGTTAATGATAAATAATATTGCCAAGACCAAGAAGAACATTCTTTATTTACAAGCTTTGAGGTATAAAACCTCATCATCAGGCTGAAAAAACCGACAAGGATGAGAATCAATAAAGTTACAATAAAATGAATTGTCATAATAAATCTTCAACAAAAATACTAACGAATATATAAAATGAACAAGTAAATACAAACTAAAAGGGTGAGACGTAAAATAACGAAAAATTAAAAACACAAACATAAAAATATGAAAATAAAACTAAGGTGAAATGTAAACAAACTACCACTCACAAAGTAAAATATTTAACGACCAAATTGAGTACCTACTATGAAATTACACGATAGCTAGTTGAATACCATACGAGTTGTTGTTCAATTCCGGCTTCATCTTTTTAATAGTCGGCGACTCTGAAATTAAAAGGTCCAGTCTATTTGAACAAAAAGGCAGTACCCGAAAATACAGGTCAGTGAAAGGATGGTCCTGTGCTAAACTGTGTTCTCTAATGGCAGAAAAGGGTGGTTTGGAAAGGGGAAAGCTAGTTCTAATAGAAAGACCTCTGTGTTTCAAAATTCTGTGTCTGAGCCAGCGGGAACTGGATCCAACGTATCGCAGACCACACTGCGAACAATTGAACAAGTAAACGACACAGGAATTAAGGTCCACGGGCAGAGTCGGCTTCTCTCTCAAAAGTGATCTTATTGTAAAAGGATTACAGAAAACAAACCGGAAACTGATTTGAGGGAAACAATGCTTAAGTATGTCTTGTAACTTTTTTCGGACCATATAGCTACTATGACCAAGGTAAGGCAATTTAATGTACTTTACTTCTTTACTAGCAGTACTGTACACCGGTCTGGGACAAAACTTTTTATTTAAGAAATTTTTTAGAACTTTGTAAAATACAAAAATGGGATATGAGTTTTCAGAAAAATAGTTCTGGAGGAAAACCATATCTTGATGAAATAAATTAAAATCACAACAAACATTGTAGGCTCTATTTATCAAAGTGCGTATTGAGTTCATCTTATACAACTTTGGCGAAAAACTGAGGTAATTCAATCCCAAGCCAGTAAAAGTACTTTTCCTATAAACAGAGGTCTCAAATTTGCCACTATTTCTGTATACCTGTACATCTAAAAATGACAACTTATTATCCTGTTCCGTCTCACAAGTAAAAAAAATGTTAGGGTGACGAGAATTAAAATATTCAAAAACAAATCAACATGTGATAATTCCTTAAACACAAGGAAAGTATCATCTACATACCTACGGTAATACAAAGGTTTGAAAGCACTAGGGCATTCAGATATCCAAATCCTTTCACAATAACCCATGAAGCAATCCCATATACAGGTCCAAGGAATTTCCCATAGCTACTCCATCTATTTGATTATATAATTTACCATCAAAAGTAAAATGCCATCAGCAGTTGCTAAATGTAATAATTTTTGAAAGTCTATTTTATTAAGTCCAAACACTGATAAATGGTTTTCACATATATTATTAAGAATAATGTCGGTTGTTTCTTTTAGTGGGAAATTTTAATCGAAAAAAGGAGGGTGACAATCAGTTAAATAAAGACAGAATCAATATTTTACGCAACCTTAAGAACGATAATAGTATAGTTATTACCAAGCCAGATAAAGGTAGGGGTGTTGTATTAATGAATAGGTCTGATTATTTAGATAAAATTAATGAAATACTCTCTGACAATACAAAATTTAGGATTTTAAATGTAGATATTGCGAGTCACATTTTGAAATTAGAAGACAAACTAAATAGGTTGCTTAGAGGTCTGAGAGATAAGATTGGGAAGCTACATATAGCTCTTTATTTGCTTCAGGGTCTAAGCCTGGTTATTTGTATGGTCTACCTAAGGTACATAAAATAGGAAACCCTTTAACACCTATTATTTCCTCAATTGGTACTTTTAGTTATAACCTGTCTAAGATTTTAGTTCCACTTTTAAACCCTCTAACTTTAAGTGAATTTAACATCTCTAATTCCTCCAAATTTGTTAAAGAATTATGCTCTTTCAATTTTAACCAAGATGTTGTAATGGCTAGTTTCGATGTAACCTCTCTTTTCACCAATATCCCACTAAAAGAAACAACTGACATTATTCTTAATAATATATGTGAAAATCATTTATCAGTGTTTGGACTTAATAAAATAGACTTCCAAAAATTATTACATTTAGCAACTGCTGATGGCATTTTTACTTTTGATGGTAAATTATATAATCAAATAGATGGAGTAGCTATGGGAAATTCCTTGGACCTGTATATGCGGATTGCTTCATGGGTTATTGTGAAAGGATTTGGATATCTGAATGCCCTAGTGCTTTCAAACCTTTGTATTACTGTAGGTATGTAGATGATACTTTCCTTGTGTTTAAGGAATTATCACATGTTGATTTGTTTTTGAATATTTTAATTCTCGTCACCCTAACATTTTTTTTTTTTGTGAGACGGAACAGGATAATAAGTTGTCATTTTTAGATGTACAGGTATACAGAAATAGTGGCAAATTTGAGACCTCTGTTTATAGGAAAAGTACTTTTACTGGTTTGGGATTGAATTACCTCAGTTTTTCGCCAAAGCTGTATAAGATGAACTCAATACGCACTTTGATAAATAGAGCCTACAATGTTTGTTGTGATTTTAATTTATTTCATCAAGATATGGTTTTCCTCCAGAACTATTTTTCTGAAAACTAATATCCCATTTTTGTATTTTACAAAGTTCTGAAAAAATTTTTTTAAATGAAAAGTTTTGTCCCAGACCGGTGTACAGTACTGCTAGTAAGAAAAGTAAAGTACATTAAATTGCCTTACCTTGGTCACAGTAGCTATATGGTCCGAAAAAAGTTACAAGAAATACTTAAGCACTGTTTCCCTCAAATCATTTTCCGGTTTGTTTTCTGTAATCCTTTTTACAATAAGATCACTTTTGAGAGAAAAGCCTACTCTGCCTGTGGACCTTAATTCCTGTGTCGTTTACTTGTTCACTTGTTCGCAGTGTGGTCTGCGATACGTTGGATCCAGTTCCCGCTGGCTCAGACACAGAATTTTGGAACACACAGGTCTTTCTATTAGAACTAGGTTTCCCCTTTCCAAATCACCCTTTTCTGCCATTAGAGAACACAGTTTAGCACAGGACCATCCTTTCACTGACCTGTATTTTCGGGTACTGTCTTTTGTTCAAATAGACTGGACCTTTTAATTTCAGAGTCGCTGACTATTAAAAGATGAAGCCGGAATTGAACAACAACTCGTCTGGTATTCAACTAGCTATCGTGTAATTTCATAGCAGGTACTCAATTAGGTCGTTAAATATTTTACTTTGTGAGTGGTAGTTTGTTTACATTTCACCTTAGTTTTATTTTTCATATTTTTATGTTTGTGTTTTTAATTTTTCGTTATTTTACGTTTCACACTTTTAGTTTGTATTTACTTGTTCATTTTATATATTTCGTTAGTATTTTTGCTGAAGATTTATTATGACAATTCATTTTATTGTAATTTTATTGATTCTCATCCTTGTCGGTTTTTTCAGCCTGATGATGAGGTTTTATACCTCGAAAGCTCGTACAATAAAGAATGTTCTTCCTGGTCTTGGCAATATTATTTATCATTAAGCTAAGATTTCAAGTAGCCGCCCAAAAACCGAGACTATATATATATGTATATATACATTACATGTATACACGTTGCACAAAAAATAATTATTTCCTATTTCTGCAGAAACAGATCAATATACATAGAAGCAACTGATACGCTTACTAATACACATCAACAGAAAAAAAAGAAAATATACATATAATAACAATAATTAAAACGAACGCTATAGCTTCAAATCCAATACAGTCGGTTGCAGTCAGTAATCGTTTAATTACTTTAACCCAATTTGATGAATGACAGAAAAAAAAATATCTACACTTCAAATTAATGTCCAGATAAAATCAACGCCACTATTATCTGCTAACTAAATTCACTGGAAAAAATCGTGGCAGTTCCATATCGGGTCAATTCGATCTGGCGCCAAATCCCACCACCACCGATTCGATTATCTTTGCTGCGTTTTGTCGTGACAGCTTTTGTTTTTATAAATTCATTCTAGAGAGCGCAAGGTTAAAACTTTCGATTCTTATTGCAAAACTATGAGGGGAAATTATGGCAATAAATGCAGAAGGATAAGATTGTTATTCACTCAATGATATTATTAAAAGGTTCACCATGACAAGCTTTAATTTTAACGAAATTATTCTAGAGAGCGCAAGGTTAAAACTATCCATTCTCAGTGAATGATAATGAGTATAATTATGGCAATAAATGAAGAAGGATAAAATTGTTAATCACTCAGTGATAGTGATGTCAAAAAGCTCATAATGATAGGCTTTTATATTTATAACTTTATACTAGAGAACGCAAGGTTAAAACTTTCGATTCTTATTGCAAAACTATGAGGGGAAATTATGGCAATAAATGCAGAAGGATGAGATTGTCAGTCACTCATTATGACTGTATTATCGATATTAAAAGGTTCGTCATGGCAGGCTTTTATTTTTATAAAACTTCGTTCTAGAGAGCGCAAGGTTAAAACTTTCTGTTCTCTGTGAATGATAATGAGGGGAAATTATGGCAATAAATGCAAAAGGATGAAATTGTTAACCATTAACTAATATTATCGATATCAGAAGGTTCGTCATGACAGGCTTTTATATTTGTAACTTTATTCTAGAGAGCGCAAGGTTAAAACTTTCGATTCTCAGTGAATGATAAGGAGAATAGTTATGGCAATAAATGCAGACGGATGAGTGTCAATCACTCACAAATATTGACGATATTAAAAGTGTGGGATGAAATCCTGACTTTTAATACTGGGGTGTAGAATAATAATGTCAATCTCTCTTAAATACTGTCGATTTTAAAAGATGTAGAATGAAAATTTGATTTTTAAATACCGGGGTGAAATATAATACTCACAAAAATTGTCGATATTAAAAGATGTAGGATGAAGTTTTGACTATTAAATAATGGGATGCAGGATAATAATATCAGTCACTAACAAATATCGTCAATATTAAAAGATAGGGAACTAAAATTTAATTAATACTTACAGAGGTATAATACCGTCGACCACTAATAAATATTGTCGATACTAAAAGATAAAGAACGAAAATCCGACTTTGAAATACTAATGGTGGATTAATACTGTTAATCAGTCACAAACATTGTCGATATTAAAAGATAAGGAGATTTAATTTGACTTTTAAAAACTGGGGTGCAGGACAATACTGTCAACCACTCACAAATATTGCCGACATTAAAAGAGACCCAACGAGTATTTGACTTTTCATTTCTGGTTCCCAGGTCATGCAATTAGGGAACCATTCATTCCAGTCATGCCTGAAAAATCTAGATCCGTTAAAAAAACACACACACAGGTGAAAACGTCCACGTCATGACGTTAGGATAATGACACCTGCCTTTTTTCTTTCGTTACCTGAACTGCAATGCGAAAGTTACCTATTTTTTTTTTTTTTTTATCACTCTATCACCACATGACATCGAGAGTGCTCGCTGGAAAGGACTGTTTGCCTTGCTGAGTGGCGGTCGGCGGAGGTATGCTGGAACATTTATCTCGAAAATGAATGAATTTTATTTCGCGTTGCTTTGTCAGGAGGACGTCTAGATTGTATATATATATATATATATATATATATATATATATATATATATATATATATATATATATATATATATATATATATATATATATATATATATATATATACATATATATAAATTTATATATATATATATATATATATATATATATATATAAATTTTATATATATATATATATATATATATATATATATATATATATAATTAAACATTAACCCATTCCCTCAACAAGGATTCGCTCCAGACGAAAAACAGCACATGTTCACTGCTACATTCACATTTTAACTGCCGAACCGTTGATGAATTCCTCGTGTAATAAAACTCACGAATTTTACCCACCTACGCCGAAGGCTCAATATTAGTGCGTCAGACTCCCATCGTACAGACATTCTCTTAATTCCTGGATTTCCACACCCGTCTTGTCCAATACCTCTTTCGCCCCATGTGTCCAACCCTTTCTAGGTCTTATTCTCCCCCTTTCCCCTAAAATTTCTATAGTACACACTCTTACCATCAACCCATTACCGTCCATTACTGCAGTTCTTCTTTGGAGGGGTGGGTAGAGCTGTCGGCTAGCACGATGTTGGCCCAGCGTTCGACTCTCCGACCGGCCAGTGAAGAATTAGAGGAATTTATTGCTGGTGATAGAAATTCATTTCTCGTCATAATGTGGTTTGGATTCCACAATAAGCTGTAGGTCCCGTTGCTAGGTAGTTGGTTCTTAGCCACGTAAAATAAATCTAATCCTTCGGGCCAGCCCTAGGAGAGCTGTTAATCACCTCAGTGGTCTGGTTAAACAAAGATGTGCTTAACTTTTCGTCCATTACTGCCACATAACTGCGATAAAGCAAATTGTTTTAAGTGAGGCAAATTCAGAAAGTAAGCTAACGACCAAACAAGTAAAAATTGCGCCGAAGTTTCTTCGGCGCAGTTGAGTTTTCTGTACAGCGTATAATCAAGGCCACCGAAAATAGATCCATCTTTCGGTGGGCTCGGTATAATGCTGTATGAGCCACGGCCCACGAAACTTTAATCACGGTCCGGTTTGGCCTGTCCTACATCGTTGCCAGAAGCACGATTATGGCTAACTTTAACCTTAAATAAAATAAGAACTGCTGAGGCTAGAGGGCTGCAATTTGGTACGTTTGATGAATGGAGGGTGGATGATCAACATACCAATTTGCAGCCCTTTAGCCTCAGTAGATTTTAAGACCTGAGGGCGGACAGAAAAAGTGCCGACGGATAGACGAAGCCGGCACAATCGTTTCCTTTTACGGAAAACTAAAAGCTCTTCAAATGAAGATACAAAAGGAGAGATACAATCAGAAAAGAATTCAGCCCAACGTATATGGAGTAAGATTCATCAACGTTTGTCAGCAGCAGAGGAATGATGGGAATCAGATGCGAACGGTGGGAGAGTCGAAAGCGGAAAAGGGGCTGGAGTACAAAAGAACAACATGAAAATTAACAGGAAAGGATGGCAATTGAAAATTTGGAAAAAAAATGGGGATGCTCGAGTTGGTAGGAGAGCAAATGAGATTTGTAGCATGATAATCATAGTTTGACTGAAAGTATGGTGGCCAGAGATATGCCTGTAAATGAGAAATATGCCGAAAGAATGGATGTAAGGAATAAATTGTTCCTGCCGAAGTGAGTTGCTAAAGGGACATGCCTATGCTGGGGTATACCAGGCGAGATAATGGCAGGATTTTGATTAAAAAAAGATGACAAAAGTAGGAATGATATGTGAAGACTGTAGTATGGGTTTTGACGAGGAAGATATTAGTGTTACTTATAAAACATTCGTATGAAACATTGGGAAAAAAATAGTTTGTGTATATTTCAAGGGGAGAGATAAACAGAATCGTGTTAAAATGAATGTTAGCACGTATAAGGTAAGCAAGGTAAATGAAAGCCTCGGAATTGATTAGGAAACAGAAATGGTTGGTTTTTGCGTGCACTTGAAAGCGAATGTAAAAGATGACGGCTGACATGCGCAGTGAGCCACAAAATAAGCGAACCAAGGATATTAACAGGATCCGTGTAGAGGTTCCTAAAGTGACGAGGAATATTTATGAGTTTAAACGTTCTAATGTCTAAAGAGATTATTAGTAAAGTGTTGCCGTTACCTTTCGATGACAAGAAAGAGCTAGAAAGTGCTGATATCTGTCATTTGCACAGGATATGCTGAGTATGAATTATGGTAAATTATCGTAAATAGAGATAAAAAGATGTAGAAAGGTTAAGCACACACTGGAAAATTAAACTGCTTGTGTTTCAAAAGAGGTTTGATCACATGGAGGAAATAAAGGCAGATAAGTGGGTGAAAAATGCATCTAATTTGTAAGTTGAAAATGTCAGATAGTTGGTTAGTGTAAGGCGTTAGTATCAGGGAAGCAAAAAGGGTACATACAAGACAGAGCTGAGTGAAGGTAGGTAGTTCAGAAAACTGCTGTTGTCGGAGTTTTCTGTACTTGACTCAGTCATTGAATACTGTAGTGTTTGGTGCTTGGTTCAATCAGGGTAGCGACCAGTTACTGTGTGTGTGTATATATATATATATATATATATATATATATATATATATATATATATATATATATATATATATATATATATATATATATATATATATATATATATATATATATATATATATATATATATATATATACAGTATATAGATAGATAGATATATATAGATATATATATGATATATATGTGTGTGTGGTGTGTGTGTCTACATACACACACGCACACACACACACACACACACACACACACACACATATATATATATATATATATATATATATATATATATATATATATATATATATATATATTATGCATACATACACACATACATATATATATGTGTGTGTGTATATGTATGTATGTTTGCGGAATGAAAGACAGACAGACAGAGACAGAGAGACAGAGAGAGACAAACACAGAGAAAGAGAGAGTGATAGAGAATTCCGCTCCTTATTCTACGTCGACAACACCGCAACTTTATGCAAAAAAAAAAATCTCATCAAAAGAGAAATGTCAAAAAATCGAGGCCTTAAGCCCCGGTTTCGATTCGGGAACGGTCCGTCATTGTCCCGAGTTCCTTTTGGAACGGCCTTTTGATAGAAAGGAACTCAAAAAAAAAAAAAAGGGGGCCGATGCTCTATGAAGGGAGGCCAGAAAAGTTGGAAAAAGAAATTGAGAAGAATATTGTAGCAAGAAGAAGAACTTTAATCAGGGTCAAAGAAGTGTGGACCTTCCCAGGAAAAGGGCTGTTTACTTCATGGAAGGTCTATGAGAAACATATTTTCAATCTCTAGTGTACCTGTATTTTTCACGTGAAAATATTATATTTCTTGGGCAAGTAAAGTACAGTCTTTAGAAATAATTCATTTTGCTTCCTCTTTTGTGATTCATCTTCGAAGTTTTAATATCACCTGTCGTATTTATTCAATACAAATTACAGAAATTGAGACATCTTTAAACGTAAATATAACGGGGCGTCATTTGATGTTTTTCAAAGAGAGAGAGAGAGAGAGAGAGAGAGAGAGAGAGAGAGAAGAGAGAAGAAGGCATCACATTAATATATGTAATAGGAAGTCAGCTTAAATGAATCGTTTGACTGGGTCTTGAAAACAAACACAAAAACACCCACACACAGTTCCTCTCGAGTGCATTTATATACCAAACATTCAAACATTTCCAGACTCTTATCTTCTAAAAAAAAATCCTGAATTAGCATTTCCCGCTTCTCATCAACAGGTCATGATTTAAACATTTTCTTGAATTCCCCAGTTTTGCCTCTTTCGCAAATTCTACCATAATAGAATTCGAGGTATTTCTATTATCCTAGCTATCTTTTTAATCGTCGTTAGCGTTACCTGTTAAGGAGCTTAGATGGCTTAGACTCTCCTCGTAATGGAGATATTCACTGCATTCCGTGAAAATCTGTGTAATAATCTCTATGGTGGGTTTATGGACGTCAATGCCGCAAGTTTACGAGAGCTTTCACGAGTTTGGATAGTGGGGAGATTATATGCACTCTCTAATTATTATTTTTAAAGGCAACTCATGTTTCAATGGTCTTAGGTTTATTACAGTTATAAAAGTGTAATTAATTTCGAACCATATTTTTTTACTTTAAGAAAGTATTTATCTATATATATATATATATATATATATATATATATATATATATATATATATATATATATATATATATATATATATATATATATATATATATATATATGTATATATATATATATATATATATATATATATATATATATATGTATATATATATATATGAAGATATGTATATATATGTATGTATATATATTTATGTATATATACATATATATAAACTTGTTTTATGTATAATCTGCAAAAAAATTAACTCTGGTGACATAATTCAGTGTTAAAGGGCTTACAAAATTAATGTAAAATCATCCTTCTAGTAGCAACAACTTATTCATCTCTTGGCACCTTGTTCCTCCGTCCACGTGAATCGTCTAATATTACATTTTCTTAATATAACATTTTCTTTAACATTAAAAGAAAATGTTGGGATGAAGCTGAGGGAAAGAAGTGAGAGAGGAGCAAGTTAAGTTAGAGGGAAATGTATAATATTAATAAACAGGGTGGTTATGAAGATAAAGGTAATTCTATTAGGTACAGTTAATGTAACATGAAAGAAGAAGAATGGAAGTATGAAAGTACCGTTAAGTAATGATTTTCCAGGTAAAAAGGAACGCATGATTTATAGTATCTAGCCAATGATACCTGAGGCGTACGGAGGTCGATTAAAGTATAAAGAAAACATTATTATTATTATTATTATTATTATTATTATTATTATTATTATTATTATTATTATTATTTGGAAGATAAACCCTAATCAAATGAAACAAGCCCACAGGGGACACTGATTTGAAATTCAAGCTTTTGAAGAATACGGTGTCCATTTGAAAGAGGTAACAGATGATAACAGAAAAACACAAAAAGAAAAGATAAGTTATTAGACAAGAAAAAGTGAATGAACCAATCAATAAATAAATAGGTAAAAATGTAAGTAAATTATTAGAGAAGGTCAGAGGGCATGGGAAGTACAGAGGTTACAACAGTGTGTGAAAACAGGAAGCTCTGAAGACAAAAAAAAAAAAAAAACGAGTTCGTTAAAAAGGTTAAAAAATCAAGACTACAAAACTGATGTTGAACGAGGCTTCTCTCCTATACAAGAAAGCTGCTTACCCAACTCAGGAACGTTCCTTCGTCGATAGTTTTTTTCTCTCTCTCTCTCTCTCTCTCTCTCTCTCTCTCTCTCTCTCTCTCTCTCTCTCTCTCATAGCTCCTGGAAAGGCTATTAAGAGGAAGGCGAGAGTTTAGTTTACGGAAGGGGACGAGATTGAGGAAGGGTTGAGGATAAAGTTTACGATAGATTTTGAGAAGCTGAAAAGGCTGTTGAGGCTCGAGAAGGAGGAGGAGGAGGAGGAGGAGGAGGAGGAGGAGGAGGAGGAGAAGAGGAGGAGAGGGGAGGAGGATTAGGACGAGGAAGATGAAGAGGAGGAGGAGGAGGAGGAGGATGAGAAGGAAGACGAAGAGGAGGAGGATAAGGAGGAAGATGAGGAGGAGGAGGAGGAGGAGGAGGAGGAGGATCAGGACGAGGAGAAGGAGGAGGAGTAGGGGGAGGAGGATTAGGACGAGGAGGAGGACCAGGACGAGGACAAGGAGGAGGAGTAGAGGGAGGATGAGAAGGAGGACGAGGAGGAGGATGAGAAGGAGGACGAGGAGGAGGATGAGAAGGAGGAGAGAAGGAGGGAGAGGAGGAGGAGGTGGAGGAGGAGGAGAAGGAGAAGGAGGAAGAGAAGAGGAGGAGGAGAAGGAGGGTTCAAAGGAGGACGAGGAGGATGAGGCACCAAAAACCTTCTGTTAAAGGAAAAGAAGGAGGAGGAAAAGAAAAAAGGAGGAGGAGGAGGATGGAGGAGGAGGAGGGAAAGAAGGAGGAGGAAGATTAGTATTAAGATTATTATTATTATTAGGAAAAGGAGGAGGGGGTAGGAGGTAATAGGTAGGAACGAGTCACTCAAGCGAGGATTAATGGACGTCGCGATGGAAAACCCTTTAGAGGTTCAGAGAGAAAGGAAAGGGAAAGATAATTAATATGAGCACCTTGGGAATACAGGGTTCAAGTTTTGTGGGTGACGGTATCGATTTCACAATCCAAGCAGCACCAACTCTCCCTCGGCCTTAACCTTCTGTTAAATATAAATACTTTACGAAACGATGCTTTTCTTTTCAATTTAAATCCCCACATATACATAAATATCTTTTTAAACCGTCCCCTTCACTTTATTGAATTAATACTCTTGCATGTCTACTGGAGTGAAAAGATGGATTTTTATTATTATTATTATTATTATTATTATTATTATTATTATTATTATTATTATTATTATTAATTTACTTGATATGGGTATTTTCAACATCAAGCTATTAATCTCTCGGTTGTCTTCGAGAAATATTTGCTAGGTAACCAATTGGTTATTATTAAAATTATTATTATTATTATTATTATTATTATTATTATTATTATTATTATAAAACTTCTATTATTATTATTATTACTTCATTTAAAAGTAGAATTTACTTGATATGGGTATTTTCAACACCAAGCCATTAATCTCTCGGTTATCTTCGAGAAGTGTTTGCTATTATTATTATTATTATTATTATTATTATTATTATTATTATTATTATTATTATTATTATTATTATTATTAATACGAAAAGACCGAGGATGGTGAAATATTTCCATGCTTCTATTAAACTTATTTTTCAAGCCTTTGTTTTGATCTTTTCCAGCTTCAGACAACTTCCTTCTACTACTTTCACATTTTAAACTCTACTGAAGCGAAATTCTGGTTTTCTGATATGATATTAGTAACAACCATAATTTGACAATCACCTTCCTTTTAAGTCAGTGGTCTTAAAACTTTTAATCCTTTGAAGAAATTCGCTCTCTCTCTCTCTCTCTCTCTCTCTCTCTCTCTCTCTCTCTCTCTCTCTTTCTTCTTCTTCTTCTTCTTCTTCTTCTTCAAATTATTCAAACTTATCTTGGAGAGATAATACATTCATCAAACAAAAATTTTCCGCATTAAATTTT
This sequence comes from Macrobrachium rosenbergii, assembly GCF_040412425.1. Classification (NCBI taxonomy): domain Eukaryota; kingdom Metazoa; phylum Arthropoda; class Malacostraca; order Decapoda; family Palaemonidae; genus Macrobrachium; species Macrobrachium rosenbergii. Next base: position 35,937,240 of record NC_089762.1, on the reverse strand, counting down.
GGCGTTCAGCTTTGATTCCATAAACCTTCACGTAAACAATTAAAGCTATTTGAAACTAGACCAACCTTGCTGAGAAGAATTCTCTGCCTTTTGTTTCATCCATCTTGACAAAAACTGGGGCTTCTCTCGCTTTCTACAGCTACTGACCTGACGTTGGTCTTTTCTCCACTTTCTATTTTGGGCGACACTGCTCCCCTGAGCTCCCTAAGAATGGCCATTTTCTCCTAAGATAGAGAAGTAACATCTGGCAAAACAACCTCACTAATCAAGAGAGAGGTCAGTGATTTGACACTTTCCTATTTCTTACTGTCTCGTTTTTCCCAATTTCCTTGAGAGGTTCTGTCGTTCCGTTATAGGATAAGGCGTCATCAAATAATTCTTTTTTTTTATTTTCCTGTCATTATATGTCCTTATTAGCTAGGCATATTTAGTTGTACTAGTTGCTCTAAACCGTCGTTAAATGTTGCCTAGTTGCTCTAAACCTCCGTTAAATACTAAGGTGCGAAAGAGTTAAAGGGAAGGTATTAGATGCATAATTAACTATTTCTGATACTTGGAAAAGAACCTGTGAAGGTGAAGAATAAGAGTTTGTTAAACCACGTTCCTTGATATGAAAGGGATTCTTCTATAATTTGACTGAGATTGTAATTGAGGCATTTAACTCATTGCTATTAATGATAATGATAAGATGGCTATCAAGAAATTGTTTTCTTCACGTTATTAGTTTTCTTATTACTTCTCGAATTCAGTAACATTTCAAATTATACTACTATTTTTGATAACAATAAGAATAATATGGACAACGGAAAATGAGAACACTCTGATAGTAGAAATCATCATCATAATAATAATAATAATAATAATAATAATAATAATAATAATAATAATAATAATAATAATAATAATAATAACAGAAAAAATGAGGAAGAAAGGAACCTGACGCATTCACTGTTATAGTTTCATTACTTAATGGATAATTTTTCCCAACAAAAATTCAGGAAGATCTTTGGAACATATTTAATCTCTCTCTCTCTCTCTCTCTCTCTCTCTCTCTCTCTCTCTCTCTCTCTCTCTCTCTCTCTCTCTCTCTCTCATTTAATTAATTTATGATAAAGTTCTTCTAGTAAGTGTCACAAAAAGAGACAGACAGACAGACAGATAGACAGAGAGGTGGGGCGGATGGGGGTGTTGACAGAGAGAGAGAGAGAGAGAGAGAGAGAGAGAGAGAGAGAGAGAGAGAGAGAGAGAGAGTGAGAAAGGGCCCTTCCACTTTAAAATGATCAAACGCAGCTGGAAGGGGTCAGCTGTTGTTGCTAATTCATGTGATGTTCTGACAACAGCCAATGTATTCTTTTCTCCTCTCTCTTTTGCAATTCTTCAGAACTCGAAACAAGACTGATTTATAGAAATCCGGAAAATACACAGAGCATTGAAAATATGACTCTTGTTGTTTTGGCACCAGTATAGCCTCTCAGGAGAATAATAAAAGTTGAACGAAGGGCACGTGGCACTAAGAAAGAAAAAAAGAAACAAAAGGAGAACTGATTCAGAAGATACTAGGACGATACAAGGAAGAACCAGGGATATCAGTTGTAAAGAAATAGTACATTCAATTCATGAAATGTTTCTAAGATTTTTCCCTCTCTTTTCTAACATAGGTAAGATTATATTTTCTTATGTCACCCCCCTTTTCTTCCAGAGGTTAAAAACACAAAAAGATTAGTTTGTCTTTTCCTAAAAGACCAGTTGAAATAGTTATGGGCCACCTCCTGGCCTCGAGACTTATATGCCTTGTTTACTGTAAATCTTCATCCAAAAAATAAGTTAATGGGGTCACAGTGGTGAAGAATGAAAAATATTAAAAGGTGTTAGAGAGAGAGAGAGAGAGAGAGAGAGAGAGAGAGAGAGAGAGAGAGAGAGAGAGAGAGAGAGAGAGAGAATATTAAGAAAGTATCAGCCTTAATTTTCTCCTCAGAGCTAACTTGAGTGAGGGAGACATATGCAAAGCAAGTAACTTAATCCTTACCATCCAAACTGCACATTATTCTTACATTATATTATTACAACTTTTTTTTTATTCCGGAACGTTAAAAAAAAATCTGTTTAAGATCAATTGTTGTCATAGAATCGCTTCTATTCGATTTGCATTGCCAATAAAAACATTCCATTGCCTTGAGACAGCAGAGTTAGTGTTATATTTCATTTAAACAACTTTTATTTAATCATAAATGTAAAAAAATTTGTCTTAAACCGTTTGTGGTCAAGGAATCTCTTCTGTTCGATTTGCATTACCAGTAAAAACAAACCCATTGCCTTAACATTTACAAGAGTAGTAATCATTCACTCACACACACACACACACACACACACAAACAGAGACTTATATATTTATTGCAATGTTGTCCTCTGATCAATGAAATCCAGCAGAAGTCGTTCTTGGTAGCATATGGAAGGCCAACCTCCATTAAAAACACGACATAGCCTTTTGAATAGTCCAATGATAGAGGCTTCCATGAACTCAAAACTTCTAAAAGTAGTAAAATCTGTATAAATCCTTCTTATATATTTATTACAATGTTGCCCTCCGATCAATGAAATCCAGCAAAAGTCGTTCTTGGTAGCATATGGAAGGCCAACTTCCATTAAAAACACGACGTAGCTTTTTGAATACTCCAATGATGGAGCCTGACAGATGCATTCCTGCTGAACTCAAAACTTCTAAAAGTTGCAAAATCTGGTATAAGTCCTTCAAAGTAAATATTTCAAGTGAAAGGAAGGTATAAATGCTACAAAAATTGTCAACACGACAGATGGATGAAAGGCAGAACTGAATACTGAATAACGTCAGCCAAGTTCTTAAGATTTCTTGGAAAGTGACGAATAAAAAAAGACGCTGCCAAGGAGAAGACGACATCTTTGAAAACATGCTGAGAACCTGAATGTAAACACCTTTTGGAACTCGCCACTTAAAAGGGAAAACATTATATATATACATACTGTATGTATATATATATATATATATATATATATATATATATATATATATATATATGTAATATATATATATTTTATTTAGATAGATATACAGATAGATAGATAGATATGAAGTATCGGTGTCACTTGTCGATGGGAAAATGAAAACAGAAGACAGTCAAATGCTTTCGTATTATTAGTTGTAGCTGATAACAAGGACGCGTTTGGCTGTCTTTTTTTTCATTCGACTTTCGTTTGGTTGTTTATATATATATATATATATATATATATATATATATATATATATATATATATATATATATATATATATATATATATATTAAATGTATAGATAGAGAGAGAGAGAGAGAGAGACAGACAGACAGACAGACAGAGAATTGATAATTGAAACAAATGACGTATGAAAGAATCACGTCAGAAAAAAAAACCTCGAATGAAAATATTGCAGAATAAAAGCGAGTCGGTGTTCCGGATTCCTCAGGAGCAATTAGCGCGAATTCCTGAAGTGAAAGTTTCCCCGAAAAACAATTCGGAGGCCAATTAAAGTACGAGACTCCCGAGTCTTCGCTGCTACTCTTCTTACTAAATTTAAATCAGTTTGTGAGCCTTGAAGGGCAATGCAATTATTATTCCTCTGGCTGAGTCCTATTGGTGATTATCGTAAAGGGTATTGCCTTATTTACATGCATTTTAATTTTTTTTTTCATCAGTTTTTAATTTTTTCTCTCATTATCAGTTTTTATTTTCTCTTTCATAATCGTTTTTTTTTTCTCACCAATTTTATTTTTTCTATCGTCAGTTTTTATATTTTTTTTTTATTATTAGTTTTTATTTTTTCTCTCATTATCAGTTTTTATTTTTTTCTCTCATTATCAGTTTTTTTTTTATTTTTTCTCACGTTATCAGTTTTTTCTCATATTATTTCATTTTTTCTTTCATGAATATTAATTTTTTTCCTCATAATCAGTTTATTTTTTCTCGCATTATCAGTTTTCGTAATTTGCTTTCAGTGATTTTTCGTTCCTTAGCTTTCTTTTCACTTTCAAACTCCTTTTGTTTGGGCTTCTCATTTTGCGTTTATTATTATTATTATTATTATTATTATTATTATTATTATTATTATTATTATTATTATTATTATTCCCATCAATATCTTCACTCTCATTTTATTACAACTTCAATATTTCCCGTTCCATCTCCATTACTAATATCTTCCACTGTTTCTCTTTTTTATTGCTTTCATTCCCCTTTCAATCTCCAATATTCTCCCTTCCTTTAGAATTCTCTTTAATTTTCAGCCATCATCCTTTCTTCTCCAAAATGAGAAAATTGTTTCTTGAATCAAAAAAATCAAGCGTAAAGGAGAGTAAGTCTTCCACTATTTGTAAAATCAAAATATATTCTAGCAAAGTTGTTTATACACTTTTCTTTGGAATAAACTATGATTTTTTTACTATGATTTTATCATTCATTTTATTATATCTTTTATTCTTTATTTCATGCTGTATCGCCAATTCATTAGTAATCTCTCATATAAATAAACAATTTCTTTTCTTTACTATCACTTCTTTTCTTGCTCATATTTAATTATCTTCTCTGTTGCATTCATTATTTCTCAATTACCTGATGCATTCATTGTCTCATAATTGCTTACTTTACTCTATCATTTTCTGCTGTGCATCATATTTCTTGTCAACTTAATTTTCTTCCGTTCCTTCATTATCTCAATTAAGGTCAACATACTCTGAATTACCTTATCACGCAGAATCTTCCTATGATGAGTAATGTTATTTTCCCTAATCATCATTATTCATCACTCATTCTTACGCAAAAAGGAAGCCTTCCAGAGAGAGAGAGAGAGAGAGAGAGAGAGAGAGAGAGAGAGAGAGAGAGTCTTTTAACGATATCTTGAGGGATATCCATTAGGGCAACCGTTAGAAATGTTGAGATATGATGAGGTATCGTAATTACCAAGGATATTGGAGTGGGAGGGATTATAGATGAATTTCTGGGGGGCTCTGAATTGGAAGGTGGTGGGAGTGATGGTTGTACTTTATGTGATGTATTTCAAATTGCTTACCTATTTTGATTTTTTTTCCATGGGAGAAAAATTTAAATACATCAACTAAGACACGTTGTGGAAAAATACATGCACATTTCATATACATCAGTGCACACACAAGCACATACACACACACACACACACACACACACACACATATATATATATATATATATATATATATATATATATATATATATATATATATAAATATATATATATATATATATATATATATATATATATATATATATATATATATATATATATATATATAGAGAGAGAGAGAGAGAGAGAGAGAGAGAGAGAGAGAGAGAGAGAGAGAGAATATCTTTGAATGATTTCACCACGTTGGGCTAAGGATTACCTCGTCGAGACCCCACTTTTTTAATTGATAATATAATGATAAGTATTTCAACAAGCCGCTGACCCCTCACATCCATTATATTATATTCTCTCTCTCTCTCTCTCTCTCTCTCTCTCTCTCTCTCTCTCTCTCTCTCTCTCTTCACCCAACTTTAACCCAAAATAGTTGACAAATAAACCACCAGAAGATCAAATATCTTTATGTAGTGTTCTTAAGGAGAACAAGATATAGAAGGGAGGAAGTGCATTGAATTATTTAACCTATTGGAGGTCACAAATTCACATTTTGAAAATTGGGCATTTGAAAATTCAAGGGGAAAAAAGCAAGATGGGAGTGAATTCCAAAACTGAGGAGAGCAGGAGGAAAGGAGCCTTCACCGAAAGCCTAAATCATATGAAGGCTTATTAATAGTTATGAGCAATGGTGCCGTGATGAAGATGGGCTTTTAATGACCTCGGCTTAGGACATGCCATTATCGACCTTATTTTTCCCACATCAAAGTCCTCTCTTTCTTGACTTGATTAATTAAAATGTCTATTCAAATAATTGATGGAAACACGAATCAAGCGAAGAAAAACTTCCAATCAACAATGAAACTTGATTGAGATGAATACGAAATAAACACACTGAGTGTATTCAGTATCTGACAAATGCTTCCCTTTTGATATTCTACAATATCGTATTGCTGAAGAGTCTCACTTGTAATCAGAGAAGGAGGACAAGACTGTGACGTCATTGCCAGTAAGTCTCATTTTACCTCGAGATAGAGGCTGGGGAGGGAACCTATTTTTAGGATAAACATTGATTGAATCCTTCAAAGAGCCTTGGTATCATATTTGGGGAAGAAGAATGAGTTTATAAAATGACATATGTCTCGCTTTCAATGTAAATTTTCAGGGAATTGATCTGAACAGCGATACACATTTATATTGTATCGCAATAATGCCATTGTGTATGCTAATGTACAAATAAACAAAGTAAACTGACTGCATAACAGACACACGTCAATGAACAGTCTTCAAGTGAAGAGAAATCTGAGTTAAAATCTACGAAGACGACACGACTCCTCAAGGTAGTAACGACTCAATAACTGGTTCCTCTTTTGCAGTTCAGCCTTGGAAACGATCAATTTCCTAGATAACAGATGTATGAAGGTGTGTAAAATTACCTGCTACACGGCGATTAACAATGAAGTCATTATGAATTTGGAAAGGAGCCAAAGCTTTATGGCACAGGAGCAGGAGTTATAGCAAAAGGCTATGTAGAGATAAATGAACCTCCCTTCAGAGGTATCAGTATATGGTACAGATGAGATAAAAAAATGTGTGCCACTCCATATTTTGGCAGCAGCTGGCGCTCTGCCCTACTGGATCCAGTAAAAAACCTCTGCCCTCCTAGATCCAGTAAAAAGCCTTGGCCCATCCTAGATCCAGTAAAAAACCTCTGCCCTTCTAGATCCAGTAAAAAACCTCTGTCCTCCTAGATCCAGTAAAAAGCCTCTGTCTTCTTAGATCCAGTAAAAACCCTCTGCGCTCCCAGATCCAGTAAAAACCTTCTACCCTCCTAGATCCAGTAAAAACCCTCTGCCCTCCTAGATCCAGTAAAAACCCTCTGCCCTCCTAGATCCAGTAAAAACCCTCTGCCCTCCATGATCCAGTAAAAAATTCTGTCATCCTAGATCCACTAAAAACCTCTGCCCTCTTAGATCCACCAAAAAACCTCTGTCATCCTAGACCCAGTAAAAAATCTCTGCCCTCCTAGATCCAGTAAGAAACCTCTGCCCCTCCTAGATCTAGTAAAAACCCTCTTCCCTACTGGATCCAGTTAAAAACTCTGCCCCTCTTAGATCCAGTAAAAAGCCTTTGTCCCTCCTAGATCTAGTAAAAAACCTCTGCCCTCCTAGATCTAATAAAAACCTCTGCCCCTCCTAGATCCAGTAAAAACCTCTGTCCCTCTTATATCTAGTAAAAAACCTCTGCCTTTCTAGATCCAGTAAAAAAAACCTCTGCCCCTCCTAGATCCAGTAAAAAACCTCTGCCCCTCCTAGATCCAGTAAAAAACCTCTGCCCCCTAGATCCAGTAAAAAAAAAACTCTGTCCATCCTAGATCCAGTAAAAAACCTCTATCCTCCCAGATCCAGTAAAAAAATCTGCCCTCCTAGATTCAGTAAAAAACCTCTGCCTTCCGAGATCAAGTAAAAACCTTTTGCCCCCCTAGATACAGAAAAAAACTCTGCCCTCCCAGATCCAGTAAAAAACCTCTGCCCTCCTAGATTCAGTGAAAAACCTCTGCCCTCCTAAATCCAGTAAAAAACCTCAGGCTGGCCCCCATTAGGCCCTATATTTGAACCAATGCCTCTGGAAGAGATATGTTTAAAGACCTGTTGCAACTGACGAAGATAGATATATCAAACACAAAAATCTTGGAAATGAACTTCCTTTTGTAAGTAAGGAAAGTAAGCCAAAGTTCTTTACTGATGATCACACAGGCCTTAGTTATATTTTGTGATTAATAGATTTCGAATGAGTGGAAAAATATTCTATCCAGGCAGGCCACACACACACGAACACACACACACACACACACACACACATATATATATATATATATATATATATATATATATATATATATATATATATATATATATATATATATATATATATATATATTAGACTCTCAACAAGTCTTTTGGATGAAGTTGCAGGTACCATGCCCTTCTCCACCAGGTGCCTAATCTACTAATTGAGACAACAGAGGAACAATGAGGTTTTAAACGAGCGTGGGCATTTGTCCACACTCACCCAGGAAGGATTCGAGCCTGATTCGTCCAACTCGGGTGTCGAGAATATTACCAATAACGCCATTAGTCCCCTGAGGACGAGTACAAGTATTATCACGAAGTTATTGCACTATAACACTAAGTCATGAGCTAAAACTCCAGCAAAACCAATGGTATTTCATTAACCAATCTCGTTCAAGTCAGCAGTCCATGAGTAGGTCACTTGGCAACAGATAAAGCTGAAATGAGTCATTCTCATGATTTTACAGTTAGTGTGGCTATCCTTTTCAACACTGGAAATACAAAACTTAAAGCTGCCTGAAAACCAGGTATTGTATGAAGGTATTCATTGTGGGATAGCGACCCGACGACATGGGATACTGTTAATAAAATATTATTATTATTATTATTATTATTATTATTATTATTATTATGGGTCGTAATTTATGATATCTTAATACTGATTTCTATAGGTAACTTGCTTGTGTATTCAGAAAAACCAAATCATTAGACAAGAAATTGTGAATATCCCGTATATCGATTATGGAAAATCAAATATAATCTTTCAATAACAAACTTCGTAATAAAAGGATGAAAAAACTATATGCAAATAATGGGAGCTCAAAAAAATAACGCCCCCCCCAAAAAAAAATCCCTAATATTAGTCTGAACGAGTTTTATGTTGTTCTGGAAGCCGGATACCGAAGGATATCTTATTTGACATAACGCTCAGTATCCTAAATCCCGGAAGACGGAGGGTGAATTTAGCGGAGGATGAGAGCGCCATAGGAACCCGGTTTCAAGGAAGATAATATTTCATTCCCTCGAGAGTCAGACTCGTCGTAGTTAAGCCAACAGTTATAAATCTCGCCCTTGAATATTCCTCTTCGCTTACGAGTGCAGCGCCATCTTGTTTTTCTTCTTTAATTTATCGGTGGGAAAACAGGAGAGATTCGTCGTAATATATAGACCTCCTACGCTCTCTCTCTCTCTCTCTCTCTCTCTCTCTCTCTCTCTCTCTCTCTCTCTCTCTCTCTCTCTCTCTCTCTCTTTGTGTCATTTGTATGTCTTCTGTTATCAAACATCGAGACAGAAGGACAATTGTTTGTCTCGAAAACAAAGTGGGAAAGAGGGAAAATAGTAGGCCTTAATCTCGAAGGAAGCCATAGGCATACCATTACAAAACAATGAGAATTATTGTAGCCTTCACTGGTAATATGTTCACCATTTCTTTTGCCGGTTCCATCCTGGTTGACAAACAGAGCATGTATCATGGAGTCAGAAAAATAACGTGCATTATGCGAGAATTAACTCCAAAGGTAAACAATTCTATGGAAATCTGCAGCATAAAAACGGACTTCCAGCGAAACCTAAAACAGTGAGATTGTTCTCATAAAAGTTTCGGGAGATAATGGCTCCCGCTCGTCGTTCCTGGAAAACAAAATAAATAAAATAATATTCAGCTAAAAGACCGAAAGTAACGCAAAGCAACGGACGGTAAAAACCATAGATGAATGAAAAGACGCTCTGAGCTGGAAGTATAATGATTTGCGCTGCCACACTTGTCAGTATTGCATATAGCGCCGGTTTTTAGTTTTCTGTAGAAGAAAACTATTGTGCCGGCTTTGTCTGTCCGTCCAGACTTTATTCTGTCCACACTTTTTTCTTTTTCTGTCCGCACTTTTTCTGTCCGCCTTCAGATCTTAAAAACTACTCAGGCTAGAGGGTTGCAAATAGGTATGTTGATCATCCACCCTTCAATCATCAAACATACCAAATTGCAGCCCTCTAGCCTCAGTAGTTTTTATTTTATTTAAGGTTAAAGTTAGCCATAATCGTGCTTCTGGCAGCGATATAGGATAGGCCACCACCAGGCCGTGGTTAAAGTTTCACGGGTCGTGGCTCACACAGCATTATGCCGAGACCACCGAAAGTTAGACCTATCTTCGGTGGGCTTGATTATACGCTGTAGCGGCGGTACAGAAAACTCGATTGCGCCGAAGAAACTTCGGAACATTTTTTACTTGTTTCAGATAGTTTCGAGAGCTAATTTAGACAGCGGTTCTGGCGGATGAGAAAACAACAATAGCAAATTCTTTTAGCAAATACTGAAGTGGCATGCAAAGAAATGTATTAGAATAATGTAGTTTGTCCTAATAACAATCATTTATCGTTAGACGAACATCAGACCTCAGTAAGAAGAGATGATTATTAGGTTATCTTTTCTCCCTGTACAGAAGGATAACTGTTATATTATCGTTTTCTCATCAGCATCAGCGAGCAATTTGTCCTTTCATTACCTTACAAGGAGCGAGGAAACATGTAGGAGGAGAGGAGGAGGAGGAGGAGCAGGAGGAGGAGGAGGAGGAGGAGGAGGAGGAGGAGGAAGAGGAGGAAGCAGGGCAAGACGATGAGGAAGAAAGAAAGAGTTGACTCAGTAGTAAGAGAAAACTAAATTTATTCTGAGGAGGAGGAGGAGGAGGAGGAGTAAGAAGCAGAGCAGGACGATGAGGAAGAAAGTAAGAGTTGATTCAGTAATAAGGGAAAATTAAATTTATTCTGAGGAGGAGGAGGAGGAGGAGGAGGAAGCTGGGCAAGAGGATGAGGTAGAAGGAAAGAGTTGATTCAGTAGTGAGGGAGAATTAAATGTATTCTGAGGAGGAGGAGGAGGAGGAGGAGGAAGCAGGGAAAGAAGATGAGGTAGAAAAAAAGAGTTGATTCAGTAGTAAGGGAAAATTAAATTAATTAAAAAAATAGTGATGTATATAAAATGACTGGAGAACTGACAGAGAGCAACGAGAACGCTGAACAATACAGGAGTTGAAAAACGTTTGTTGAATTGGAATTCACAGAGAAATATTATTTAAATTGGTGACTTTGGTGGATCATATTTCTTCTTGAGATAAGGAAGGTCTTTTCAATTGAAATCTGTTTTTCGCTTATGCTCTCTGATATTTGGATAGATATTGAAATCTTAGTAGGAATCCTAATGGTTGTTGACCTTTGCTCTAAAATCTTTAATGCTTTATCAAAAAAAAAATAGTGATAGAAAATATTTATCAAAATTTCTGAGTACACAAACATTTGAACCGAGAAAACTAAAATACCTGTCATGTAAAAACAAACAGATATGCACTGAAAAAAT
>NC_089762.1:35915890-35920890 GCF_040412425.1 Macrobrachium rosenbergii | reverse complement strand
GACCGTAATTCCTTGACAACAGGCCCTTAATGAAAATTCACTTTTCACTATCTCACTTATGCTTCTGTAAACTTAATCTTCCTAAATGATATCATTGTTCCTTGATTCATCGCTGTCTTTTGAAATACAGAGGTTGTTTTAATTTGTGTAAGCAAGATAGTTTTAGCTGTTTATAAACACCAAAGCCGTACCTCAGAGAAAGAAAGGTTTTAACGCTTGTCGATTACACCCAGAAGCTATAGATAGATAGATAGATAGATAGATAGACAGATATAGCATCCCTTATACATAATTCAGTACGTTATTGCATACCTTAATGAGTCTTTAGCTCACATTCAGAATTGTCATTTCTTCTTTACACGTTCTTCAAATTGTTTTTCTGCTTTGGTACTGAGTGATGAATATTTATAAATGAACATTTTATTATATACTTTTTACACGATTTTTAGATGATGTTTTTCTGCTTTGGTATTGTGTGATGAATATTTAAAAATGTATATTTTATGATATACATTTTACACGTTCTTCAAATTATGTTTTTCTGCTTTGGCATTGCGTGATGAATATTTATAAATGTATATTTTATTATATACCTTTTACACGTTCTTCAAATTATGTTTATCTGCTTTGGCATTGCGTGATGAATATTTATAAATGTATATTTTATTATATACTTTTTACACGTTCTTCAAATTATGTTTTTCTGCTTTGGCATTGCGTGATGAATATTTATAAATGTATATTTTATGATATACTTCCAGATAAGGCAGCTCATCAACAATATCTACAGAGCTGGGTATGCAGTGTCGCTGATAGCATTGGTCATCTCCCTCTTCATCTTCTTCTACTTCAGGTAAGGAAGTTGGATCTCTCTCTCTCTCTCTCCCCCTCTCTCTCTCTCTCTCTCTCTCTCTCTCTCTCTCTCTCTCTCTCTATATATATATATATATATATATATATATATATATATATATATATATATATATATATATATATATATATATATATATATATATATATATATAATATATATACTCGTATATATAATCAACACACAATCACGTGTGGAACAGAAATAAATTTCTGACTCACATCAGGGTCGAACCCAGGTCTTTCAATTTAGACTTGTGTGGCCTAGTGGGCAGCGGCCCTTGCCTTTCGATTGAAAGACTTGTGTTCGATCCTGATGTGAGTCAGAAATTTATATATATATATATATATATATATATATATATATATATATATATATATATATATATATATATATATATATATATATATATATATATATATGTATATATATATGTATATATATATATATATATATATATATATATATATATATATATATTATCTCTGTCTCTGTCTTTAACGTTCCCCTCCTCCCAAAACAATAAACAAAATTCAAGTATGAGTCCATTTGTATCACAACGAAGTTTCCAAACGCTTTTACAAACTCTTTTACATTCTGAAGAAAGGCAAAAAAAAAAAAAAAGACTGGGTTATAAAACTTTCTCACCAGGATTGCAAAAGAACTGAGGTTTACTTTAAATATAAGCGCCACAGGTCATATAGTGTTAACAGGTCTCAATTTAATAGTTTTATTGTAAAATGCATTCTGTTCATCGTCGGCTTACGTGAACAAAATGGGAAGTTAATGATGTTTTTGTTTGATTTTTTTAAATGGCTACAGCAACATTGGTCTAGCAATTCAAACAATTTGTACTTTTTATATGAAATATCAGTGATAAAGGTTCGTATTAATTTTAAAAAACATGGACGCTTAGTTTCACTGACTATCCTCTGTCCTTTTGACTTGACTTCAGTAACTTAAACAATTTTCATTTTATATTCAGAATATCATTAATATAAATAGAATCTACTGGTAACTTTTTACCAGATACAAATGTAATTGTAATAGCCACAATGCCCCCTTAACTTCTCGAATTCTTCGCGCTTTTTTTGGATACGCTTGTCACTACAAAGTCTTAATATCCAAGTGCAAGAAATAAGTTTAGATTCATACATAAACTAACGACATTTAGTTGAACTGTCCTTTGACCATTATTTGACCAGTCTGAGTCACAATGGTAATGAGTTTAAAACAGCATCGTTTACAAACGAATACAAGGTCTTTATATATATATATATATATATATATATATATATATATATATATATATATATATATATATATATATATATATAATCAAGAAAGCTACAAATATCCTTTAATGGTTTTAGTTGATAATCATGAGGTCATGATTGACTAGAGGACTAAGGAGAAGGGACCTCGGGTGTGACGGTCTTGGACTTATTATCAAAAAATTCCCTTCGTATTTGGAATGGTGATAAATAGTCCTTATATATATATATATTGTTCATGAAATCATCATGATACCATGGTAAAACGTATTTGGAACGGGTATGGATACCATGGTATAGGTATACATGCCAAGCACTGGGCCAACTAAGGCCATTCAGCGCTGAATCGGAAATTGACATTAAAAGTATAGCTTAGTTTAACCTTAGTTTAACTAATGCCATTCAGCGCTGAATCGGAAATTGACATTAAAAGTATACCTTAGTTTAACCAGACCACTGAGCTGATTAACAGCTCTCCTAGGGCTGGCCCGAAGGGTTAGACTTATTTTACGTGGCTAAGAACCAATTGGTTACCTAGCAACGGGACCTACAGCTTGTTGTGGAATCCGAGCCGCATTATGCCGAGAAATGAATTTCTATCACCAGAGATAAATTCCTCTAATTCTTCATTGGCCGGCCGGAGACTCGAAATCGGGCCTAGCAGAGTGCTGGCCAAGAACTCTACCGACTTGTCCAACGAGGAACTAATTGACATTAAAAGGTTTGAAAGGTGTAACAAGAGGAAAACCTCGCAGTTGCACTATGAATCAATTGTTAGGAGAGGGTGGACAGTAAGATGGAAGAAAGAGAATATGAACGGAGGTACAGTAAAACGAATGAAAGGGGTTGCAGCTAGAGGCCGAAGGGACGCTGCAAAGAACCTCAAGTAATGCCTACAGTGCACCGCATGAAGTGCATTGACGGCACTACCCTCCTACGGGGGTGGGCGGGGAGTGATACTATGGGATCTCCGTTATGTAGAATAGTGCATTTATAAAATCTATTAATTGTTTTACTCGTTTCATCCAAATTTAAGTAGTTTGAGCCTTGGAACCTCAAAATATTAAATCGGGTGCAAATTTTTTTGTTTTTGTTTTTGTTTTTATTGAGAGGGCTCACATGAGATCTTGTTCACAGTTTTATTGACTTTATATCGTTTGCTTTAGTTTGTTATTCCTATTCTATAGCTTATTATTCATTTTCTTATTTCCTTTTTCCGTAATGGGCTACTTTTCCAAGTAGGGTCACTGGGCTTCTAGCACTCTGCTTAACCCACAAGAGTTAAAGTTAGCTAATAATAATAATAATAATAATAATAATAATAATAATAATAATAATAATAATAATAATAAAGCAATATACGTGCAAGTGTTGAGATATAAAATAATAAAACCAACTTCAAAAATCTCCCGGCCATCAATTTTCCCTCGCCTCCGTGTTTTTGTCCCTCGAGGCTGTTTGCAAACCTCCTGGGGAAATTCCTGACCCAGAATCACAAAAGATTCTTTGCCGGTTCCTCTGTTTATTTCCGACGAAATCAAGAAACTCTTTCCTCCGCGTTTTTACTCTCCCTTTCCTTTTTCGGGGGGCTGTGTTGGTATTAGCCCCCCCTGAAGATTAGGAAGGGGGAAAGCCTGATAGATAGGTTAGCCACCTACCTACCTACCTGCAGGTGAACGGCAGAAGGTTCACAGAAAGAGGACGTGTGGGTGGAATTTTTTTGTAGGGAGTTTTTTTTTTGCTGTGGATTAGGATTAGTGATAAACACACACACACACAAATATATATACTGTATATATATATATATATATATATATATATATATATATATATATATATATATATACTGTATATATATATTTATACATATATATAAATATTTATACAAATATATATAAATATACATATACAAATAAATAAATAAGTATATATATACATATATATAATATATATATATATATATATATATATATATATATATATATATATATATATATATATATATATATATATAATATATACATACATACATATATATACACACACATACATAAAATACTCCAATTGAATTAAGAGTTCGTGTGGTTTCATACCCCCAAGCAAGCAAACAAACACGCATGTACGCCCCCCGACAAGGCTGATTCATTACTGAAGGGGAGAGAACTCCTCTCGGACGCTTTAAGACACACCGATGAAAATTTGAAGCTGCTGAGTCTGTGTTCAACAGAGAAAACATGAAATCACGTTCAAGAATTCAGCGTCGACGGTGGCTGCTGGGAGAGACAGACAGACAGACGGACAGACGGAAAGTGAGGTTGGCAAGCAGAGGGTTCGGAGGGAATTCGATATTTTCTCTTTACTATATTTGCGAACGATTACAGTTTCATGTTGTCTGAGTTTCTCCGAATGTCGTATTGATAAAAGATTCGTTGTGGTGGATGAAATAAAATGGGTTTTGTTCCCTGAAACTGGCGCACAGATTCACTGACGATGAGGAGATCTGGAGAGAGAGAGAGAGAGAGAGAGAGAGAGAGAGAGAGAGAGAGAGAGAGAGAGAGAGAAGAGGGAAATTTATATGAGAACTGGTTCTCAACTAAGACATCTATAGGTTATACGTCGAGAAATAAAAGAGAGAGAGAGAGAGAGAGAGAGAGAGGAAATTTATATGAGAACTGGTTCTCAACTAAGACATCTATAGGCTATACGTCGAGAAATAAAAGAGAGAGAGAGAGAGAGAGAGAGAGAAGGAAATTTGTATGAGAACTGGTTCTCAACTAAGACATCTATAGGCTAGAACTGAGAAATAAAACAAGAGAGAGAGATATACGTCGAGAAATAAAAGAGAGAGAGAGAGA
>NC_089762.1:35870890-35905890 GCF_040412425.1 Macrobrachium rosenbergii | reverse complement strand
AGGTGGTTCTACCTGCTGGGGTGGGGTGCCCCGGCCATCATCGTCGCCGTCTACGCGGGTGTCAGGGGCACTTCTACGTCAGATACCCAACAGTGAGTATCATCCATAGCCTCTGGGGTGTGATGGAGCGTGAGAAATTTGGGATTCTGAGGTTCTGTACTTAGCGATTGTATTATCTTGAAATGATGATTAATTATATGTTTTAAATGTATAAAGAAACGTTCCACCAGATTGTGTATGTAAATACATACCCATAGTAACGCACATATACGCAATTGCGTGAGTGTGTGTGTGTGTGTGTATGTACTGAAAAAGTATACTGTACTAAGTGACTGTAATATCTTGCAGAAATGATTAACTTTATATCTAACGTTATGAAGAATGCTGTGTTAACAGATACATATACCTACGCATGCATACGTTATTGCATGTGTGTATGCATATATTGAAAAAATATATTGTGCTATAGTGACTGCAACATCTTGTAGTGATGCTTAACTTTATATTCAACTGTATGATTAGGCTGTTGTGTTAAAAGAAGTACATAATTACGCACACATACGCTATTGCATATGTGGGTATATAGGCCTGTTGAAAAAGTATACTGTACTAAGTGCTTTTAATGTCTGGCAATGATGCTTAAATTTATATTCAACTGTACGAAGAATGTTGTGTTAACAGGTACACATAGTTATGCACACATACGCAATTGTATATGTGTATGTAGGCCGACTGAAAAAGCATACAGTTCTAAGTGACTGTAATATCTTGCAATGATGCTTAACTTTATATTTAATTTACGCACACATACGTTATTGCATACGTATGTGGGCTTATTGAAAAAAGTATTCTGTACCAAGTGACTGTAATATTTTGCAATGATGCGTAATTTTATATTTAACTGTATGAAGAATGCTGTTTTGATAGATATACATAGTTACACCTAGTTACGCACACATACGCAATTGCATATGTGTGTATGTAAGCTTATTGAAAAAAGTATACAGTACTGGGTGACTACTGTATAATATCTTGCAATGATGCGTAATTTATATTTAACTGTATGAAGAATGCAGTCTTAATAGATACACACTTACGCACCTATACGCAATTGTATATGCGTAGGTGTAATGATGCGTAGTTTTATAGTTAACTGTATGAAGAATGCTGTCTTAACAGATACACATATTTACGCACCTATACGCAATTGTATATGTATGGGTGCAATGATGCGTAATTTTATTTTCAACTGTATGAAGAATGCTGTCTTAATAGACACACACTTACGCACCCATACGAAATTGTACATGTGTAGGTGTAATGATGCGTAATTTTATAGTTAACTGTATGAAGAATGCTCTCTTAATAGATACACACTTACGCACCTATACGCAGTGGTACATGTGTAGGTGTAATGATGCGTAATTTTATAGTTAACTGTATGAAGAATGCTGCGTTAATAGATACACGTACACACACATTAACTGTATGAAGAATGCTGTCTTAATAGACACACACTTAGGCACCTATACGCAGTGGTATATGTGTAGGTGTAATGATGCGTAATTTTATAGTTAACTGTATGAAGAATGCTGCGTTAATAGATACATACACACACACATGAGCAGTTGTACGGGCGTAGGTGTACGCAATGAAAAAGTTCGCTTGTAAAATAAAGCTTAACTTCATTAAATCCACTTCGACCATCTTCAATTCCGTCTCTCTCTCTCTGTCTCTCTGTCCTCCCAGCTGCTGGATCGAGGAGAGCCACTACACCCTCCTCCTGTCCATCCCTGTCTGCCTGTCTATCCTGGCCAATCTGGTCTTCCTGATCAACATCGTCAGAGTCCTGGTGACGAAGCTGAGGGCGAACCACGTCCCGGCGGACACCAACGGCACCCGAAAAGCCGTGAGGGCCACTCTCATCCTCATCCCGTTGCTGGGGCTCCACTACGTCCTCATGCCCTTCAGGTAAGGCCTCGAAGTTTCAGATTGCAAGTCAGCACTTTTTTTTTTTTTTTAGCATGCGCTAAATTGTTTCTAGTATAAGCTTAAATTTTGGTATGTAATTTGCAAAACAAAGCGTTTAAATTAGGGATTATCATGCACTAAATTGTTTCTGGTATACACATAACTAACATATAATTTGCAACAAACTTAATGTTGGGTATTAAGACACAACTGAGAAAATCTTGAAATCACTGAAATGACGGTCAAACGCTGATGAAAATCATTCGGAATCACTAACTAAAAATAATGCGATTTTACTGCATTATTTTATATTTCTTGGATATTTAAATTGTTATATTTTTATATATATATATATATATATATATATATATATATATATATATATATATATATATATATATATATATGTATGTATGTATATATATATATATATATATGTATATATATATATATATATATATATATATATATATATATATATATATATATATATACTGCTGCTTTTTGTATAAACGTTATCTGCTCCATAAAAATAATTCATAAAAATTATTCTCCAAGCAACGAGGAATGTGTCATAATTATCTCCAACAACTCTCTAGGAGACATCAGACACATTAGAGCTAACGTAGTAAGTAAACCGTTTCATCTTCATTTACAAGACTTATGAACGCGGCCTCAGTCTGCGTGGAGCAATTATGACGTGAGTACCTGACATAATCGCGTCTCTCTGAATACGACAGTAAGCCATTTTCGAAGAACTTTGGGCGGTTGAATGTCCCGTAATTCACCAAGTGAATTTTCAAGAAATAAACTGTAATTTTTGAAGTGGATGACGGTAATAGTATGATTGCGTTCAACTGCCTGGAATGCTGAGACATCATGAACGTGTCTCCCAAGAAAGGAAAACAGAGAATAGCTGGGAAATATTCCGAGGCAAAACATGGACTATTTTATTCTTTTTGGTTAATTTTTTCTTTGTTCTTCTCTTCATTTCGCAGATTACCATTTTGTTTCCTATTCTATTTTAAATGGAAGGCATTAAATCATACTGGTGGCCATAAAAATCTTGACGTACGTTGATGCAGTGGGTGGCCTTGATTATTTTTAAAAATAATGACTTTTTATATATGGCATTCAACCGGGTGTATGAAATTTCCTTTTGTGATTGGTCATGATGCATGTAACTCAACAACTCAACTGTGTATACATATATACATATGTAATTGTAATAGCCACAATGCCCTCTTAATTTCTCGAATTCTTCGCGCTTGGATCTTACGGCTTTGTAGTGACAAGCATATCCAAAAAAGCGCGAGGAATTCGAGAAGTTAAGAGGGCATTGTGCCTATTACAATTACATATGTATCTGGTAAAAGTGACCAGTAGATTCTACATATATATATACATATGCATACACATATATTTAGTTAACCTTCAACTTAAAGGCGACAAATTTACGCAGATTGTAAATATTTAGGGTTCAAGACAAAATAATAATAATAATAATAATAATAATAATAATAATAATAATAATAATAATAATACATCACTGTTAGTTCCTGAAACATTAGAGTTATCACTATTATCACATTACATTCAACAGGTTGTTATATGAAGCACTTGAAACAAGAATCATGTCTATCTTTACGAGTATTCTAAATTCACCACCTTACAATATTTTGTAATGTTACCATGACCTCAAACTAGAATTATGAGCATCCTAACTGAAGGTGAGAGCGAATGTCATTCATTCTTAGTCAGAGAGAGAATTAATATATATTAATTACGGTTATGTAAGAGCGAATGCTATGCTTGATTAAATTCAGTCTTACTGATTACAACTCCAGAGAGAGAGAGAGAGAGAGAGAGAGAAAGAGCGTGAAATTATACATTTCTATTTATGAATATTAATATGTTCCGCATTTAATTGTTTAATTCACAAAATTATTTCATACATGAGACTGAAATTAGTTTGTATGTCCTGAATGCAAGGAAATGTTAGACTGTTCCATCAGTACAGAACGTGTACAGAAATTCTCTTTACTCATTGAAAAAACGAGACAACAATTGCATTTGCATACCAATTGCATTGTTTTAGGTGTTGCAGTATAAACAAACTAGAAATGGTCTGTACCGTACATAGGAGGATGTGAACAAGTAACGTACATGTATACAAATGCCCTAAAGTATAGTGCATTTCACCTTTTTATACAAGAGAGTTGAATGTTAGAGACTTTTGACCTTGGAGAAAAAATACCCAGGGGTGGGGAGAGTTCGGGGGGGGCGACTTATCTTGCAAAAAAAAACTCCTCGTGAGTTGAGAACATAAACAATAAAAGATCAAATTAAAAGCTAAGTTTTGTTGTGTTCCGTAGTTTCCTAAAACTTGGCCATTTAGGGATTCTTAGAAAAGAAATTAAGCATACAAACTGACGTGGATAGAGAATTTACATATTTGTGTGTTTAGACTTATAAGGACTCTTTACATCTCGAAGACAGTCAGCTTATTCAATTAAAGTCAATATAGATTCTGTTGGTATACAAGAAATTTAAATAATACAGAAATATAAATATTAAAAGGTTTAGCAGGAATAGGTCCTCGAGGGGATAAAAAGTGATTTGCAATGACCAGCCTTAAGCTTTAACCCTGGATACAATATAATTTTTCAAGGATCCAATAGAGCCCTAAATAATATTGAAGTGTTTGGCTATCAATCAATTAATGACGTAACTATCACAAAATTTGAATATATAATTAGAATACAGTCGAATCCCAATTTCAAGATAGATTAAACACAGTAGTGATATGCAGAAAAGTCACATTACCAAAGTATATAGATCCTTCGAAGCACGCAGATTTTCACGAAGAAAAATGTAGAATAAATTCCTGACCAGATATTTGGTCACTGAAAAGCTTCAAATTTCATCAGGCCTCATCAAGACTGACAATTAGTAAGTTTTTTATATAAAGATAAAAAACATGAGTGGAGAAAATTCATGTAATTTAACCCTTAATGGACGGGAATCCTCACATGAGTATCTATAAGAGGTTTTGGGTGATGGAAGGGAATCCTCATATGAGTAATAAATGCAAAAATTTAAAGCTGGTGCTGCACGTAGCCTACATACTGCGCTGCCTCTCACTTTTCATTCAAGAATATTGTGACCTATTTGTGTATTTTGATTGGTTTATGATGATGATTGTACTTTAAATGCCTAGTCATAAAAACTCTCGATATTTATTTCATGTACGCAGATTTACAAATAAAATTATTGCACAACTGCACAAATATATATATATATATATAATATATATATATATATATATATATATATATATATATATATATATATATATATATATATATATATATATATATATATATATATATATATATATATATATATATATGTATATATGTATATATAGAACTCTTCCTGTCAACCTCACGCCAACAAAGCAACGGAAACCATAACACCAACAATTCCACGAAGGAGAAAAAAATTCTCAAAAACTTCTCATTCCAATTTCACCTAAAAAAAAAAAAAAAAAAAAACTCTGGTCGTTAACCTTCGAACTGGACCTCACGAGAAGTCTCGAACTATTTCTCGGGATCTGGAAACTCGAATAAGATTCGAGAACTGAGGATATTCGAGTTCGCTGATGCTTTTATTAACGCTCCATAAATTCTTCGCCTTGAAGTTCTCGAGATTCATTAAGACTTTTTTTTTCTAAACGGGTCACTTATTTAAGAACTTGGGTTCCTTTGTAAGGAGGTGAAACGCAGATGATAGAGAGAGAGAGAGAGAGAGAGAGAGAGAGAGAGAGAATAGTGAACTGTCAGGAAAAGAGAGACAGAGAGAAAGAGACGGAGAGACAGAGAATGATATGAAGAATATGATAGTGAATTGTCAAAGAGAGAGATTGGTAGTGTTGACGAGAATATGAAGGTAATTATTAGAGAGAGAGAGAGAGAGAGAGAGAGAGAGAGAGAATGAATGAATAGCGAATTGTCAGGAAAAGAGCGAGAAAGAGAGAGAGAGAGAAGGGGTCGGGGGAGACAGTGATAATGAGAATATAACAGTGAATCATTAGAAAGAGAAGGGGAGGGAGAGAGAGAGAGAAACACGAGAGTGAGAGAGCACGAGAGGGAGAGAAAATGATAAAGACATTATTATAGTGAAATATCGAGGGGAGAGAGGGAGAGAGAGAGAGAGAGAGAGAGAGAGAGAGAGAGAGTCTGATAGTGAATTATAGGACAGACAGACAGACAGACAGACAGACAGACAGACAGAAAGTAAAGATTGAAGGAATATGATAGTGAATATCATTCCTGTTTTCATATTACAAGGCATTTTTCGGAAAGACTGAGCGCTCTAAACTATTACCATTCTTTCTCCACTGCTGGTTATTTATTTCATACCCAGAAATATACTTCGAGGGAAATCTGGGCTGTAAAAACTGTTATTTCCTTGTTTCTCCGCCCACAAAGGAAAAGATATATGTGAATGCACTGAGCAAACATTTACATTTAATGTCTGCACATTTTCCGAACAGTTGAGCTCCATGTTGCAAATCTTTGCAATATGACGACAGTTCAGCGTTATATGGGAAGGAATTTTTATTCGCAAGACGCTCGCTCGCCTAAGCTCACAACAATAACATCAGTATCAGTAAGAAGTGGTATCAACTCAGAGTTGCTGACACAGACTCTTCTTGCAACCAAACTGCATCACTTTGCGACCGGTAATGCTGCAAAGAGGCCGAAGGAAGTTGCAGAACTCAAAAGGCAACGAGATTTTCTCAGCGGCAGTTGTGAAGAATTCTGTTTCACTTTTGAGGCGAACGGGGCCACTTGAGTGTCAACAAGGAGACGAGATTGGGAAGGCTGAAAAAACTACAAAGAAAGATGTCTTTATTCTGAAGACAAAGCAGTATAGAAAATTAACCCGATTTAAAAGTTATTCGTAACGATCGTTGAAAGAAGAAAGAGTCTATGAGAGAGAAAATAAATAGATGTTAATGTTGTCGACGTAGTTTACAGGAAAAACGAATAATTCAGAAAATGAATAGATATAAGTGTTGTCGACGTAGTTTACTGGAAAAACCAAAAATTCAGAAAATGAATAGATATAAAAGTTGTCGACGTAGTTTACTAGAAAAACGAATAATTCAGAAAATGAATAGATATAAATGTTGTCGACGTAGTTTACAAGAAAAACCAATAATTCAGAAAATTAATAGATATAAATGTTGTCGACGTAGTTTACAGGAAAAACCAATAATTCAGAAAATGAATAGATATAAATGTTGTCGACGTAGTTTACTGGAAAAACCAATAATTCAGAAAATGAATGGATATAAATGTTGTCGACGTAGTTTACTAGAAAAACGAATAATTCAGAAAATGAATAGATATAAATGTTGTCGACGTAGTTTACAGGAAAAACCAATAATTCAGAAAATGAATAGATATAAATGTTGTCGACGTAGTTTACTGGAAAAACGAATAATTCAGAAAATGAATAGATATAAATGCAGTCGACGTAGTTTACTAGAAAAACGAATAATTAAGTGAGATTTAATCAAATACAGGTCTAACAAATACGTGAATTACATAAGCTTCACAACCCGAATATTATCCATAGCCAAATTTAGTGGTCTCCATTCAAAAGGATTTGTTAACGACGTAAAAATACAACCAGTATTACGTGGCTATGTTGCTACCCTTAAGCTTATCTCCACCCCATCAGCAACCTCACCATTCGACTAAATACCATGTACGGAAGCATAAAGAGATTGATACAGACTAATTTAACGACCAAACTGATGTTAAAAGCAACAATGACCTTTTTGTCTTCCTTTGCAGACCGGCGCCGGGTTCAAGCGGGGAGCTGGTGTATCAGATAGTGTCTGCCCTTGCATCTTCATTTCAGGTAAAGCTCTCTCTCTCTCTCTCTCTCTCTCTCTCTCTCTCTCTCTCTCTCTCTCTCTCTCTCTCTCTCTCTCTCTGTGTACAGAAATGCACATATGCATTAATACATGCTCTGTAAGTTAAAATAATTTTATTATTTTTTTACCAGACGTGTTCACCCTGTTCTTGATGATTTGCTTTAATAATTTAATTATATATTTTTTTTCCAGGGATTCTGTGTTGCACTGCTCTTCTGTTTCTGCAACAGCGAGGTATGTTTTTAATCATCTCGCTGGAGAGTTTAAAAGGAATGTGCTTGCGTGAATATTGGCAAATTTATGGAAGCACTCCTAATCTTTTAAACAAAACTGTAAAGCATGTGTATATATCTATCTGTCTATATACATATATATGCATACATATATATACATATATATGTATATATACATATTTATATGTATGTATATATACATATATATATATATATATATATATATATATATATATATATATATATATATATATATGCGTGTGTGTGTCTCGTTTCTGAGGTATGAATATTCAGTTTCACCCAGCTAAAAAGTTATCGTTAAATAAGAATATACGAATAACATTTACAATCCTTTGAAATATATTTCGAATTCTTGCATATCTTTTTTCCTGTTCAATGGTCAGCGCTTGGAGGATACAACTAATCATAAATTTATAATATTTTTAATTATATGTCGCTGAAGGCGGATTTTATTTAACAGTAATTCGTTATATCGTCAAAGAGCAGAATTATATTCAGAAAATATTTTATGCATAGACCATGGAATAAGTTTTGCAATTCAATTTTAATCCTTCATAAATAATACTTTTACTTCAAAAGTCTCCATTTATCGATACTATTACCATTTGCTGTATAAATATTGTTAGTCTTTTTTTTATTCTGTTTATCTTGATTACAGCTGTCATTAATCATCCATTTTGCAGGTGACAACGGCTATCAAAAAGAGATGGGTTCAGTACCAGTTCATACACGAACGACCTCGTTTTACTCAGTCCGCCTCATGTGCCTTGCCTGTAAATGTAAGTTTTAAAGACACCAGCATTCCAAACCCGCAAACGCATGCTTATTTTTAGGCAAGAATGATCGCATGCAGAACAATAGTTAAATCTGTACATATTCATATGCTAAATGTTTCTGACTGAACTGGAGTGTTGGCATGTCCAACATTGCTATTTGTAATGTTAGAAGCGTTGTGGTTTTATTTACTAACTGAAAATGCACTAGTATATTATTTTATTCACTTAATACTTAAATATCTCGAGATTTCTTCAAATGACCAGTTTATATTGAAATGTATTATTAACAAATAAAGCTCCCAAACGTTTTTCCTAAATATTTTCTAATCAGAAGAATATATTATTGATTAGATTCTATGGTTATATATCATATGTAAACACTTGCCTCTATAAATAAAATCAAATAGTCAGTGCTGACCTGGAAACAGACCAGAGGCATAAAATGCTCATTTGGTAACTGACCCTTCAACTTTTTACTTTTTACAGGGCGTGTGTAAAAAGCCAAACAAGGATCTACGTAAATTTTTTCTTAGGCGTCCTTTCCTGGGACTGAAGTCCCAACAAGACAGCCATCATCAGCCTCCTTCGCAATACCACTTGAGATCTCGAGACGTTCCAGTGGCCACCATAGGGGCCGCTGGATCTTCCACCTGGGGGTGCGTGGTGGTGGAGTCCCAACCAGCCCAAATGGGCCCACTGTGCCCGGGGGCAGACGAACCCAGCAACGAAGAAAAACATAAAGTGCAGGTTGAGTCTAGGAGTCTCGAGATGAAGCCTTACCCAAGGGCTTTAGAGGCTAACCCCAACTACGAAGTAGATAGGCAACACAATACCTTCGCGGAGACTCACGCCCTTGCGGTACCTCACCGCATCCCTTTGGCCTCCCAGGGAAACTGGGAGCCCCTGCCTTCGGAAGGAGGCTGCAACCACAACCACTTCGCCGACGACGCCTCCACCTACGAGATGAAACACGACATCACAGAGGAGAGTATCATCGACGAGGAGGAGGAGGACGTCTTCGGCGGCGCCGAAAACGGTTCCTGTGTGAAGGTGGAGAGAATAGAGAACTACCTGACGGACAGGAGAGACAGCAGCCTCCTCCTGAGAGCCGGTTTAAGCACCGAGACGATCATGACGAGCGACGAGCTCAAATTGGATGGGGACCAGGAACCTGAGACGTCATGGACAAGTTCAGATATGGCTGAACAAGCGAGGAAAACTAACGCCCTGGAAAATCCTAGTGGGTGTTCTCATAATGAAGTGACATTAGGACCCTGTGCTGAAGGTAATGGAAATTTATCTCAAGTAACAAATACCTCATCTCTTCGAAGTCATAAAGACCTCATAGTCATGAATACGAGGCAAGACGATAAGCCCACAGGTTATTTGGGCGATGTAACACAAACTACTGATTATGACTCCCAAGAAAATGAAAGTTAGCGGCTACGTTAATCTAGTATTTAGAAAAGGGTAAATATTTCAATGCAGAGCGAAAGTTTCAATGAACTAGTGAAATGTGAACAATTCCTTTAATATGACCAGTGTTGGTACATAAAAAGGCAAATTTGAAGTTCATAAAGTTATGAATTGAACATTCTGTTAGAGAAAGCGGTTGTGCTATAACAAACTTTGCTGAATAAACGAAACTGAGATTACATATTACACTTCAGACTTCAAATAATATTTCGAGGGAGAGTGACAGAAAGACTACGTATACCTTAGTTTTACGAGACCACTGAGCTGATTAACAGCTCTCCTAGGGTTGGCCCGAAGGATTAGAATTATTTTACGTGGCTAAGAACCAATTGGTTACCTAGCAACGGGACCTACAGCTTATTGTGGAATCCGCACCACATTATAGCGAGAAATGAATTTCTATCACCAGAAATAAACCCCTCTAATTCTTCATTAGCCGGCCGGAGACTCGAACTCGGGCCTAGCGAGTGCTAGCCGACAATTCTACCGACTCACCCAACGAGGAGCTTAGTGACAGAAAGAAGTGAACCTATAAATAAATAAATAAAAATAAGAGTTATGTTGCAAGAAGTGTAAAGTGTAATGCGACTACGGTACACTGACCGTACTTCCTCGAAAGTCTCGCGGGTTTTCACTCGTAAATCCATGAAATACTCGTAAGTAAGCCATCAGTCACTTCATTCCAATATCATATAAATAATAAATCTTTAAAAATTCTTCTTAAAATGAAAATAAAACAAAATTGTCATTTAATAAGCAAAATGACATCATGATAATTGACATGAGAAAAGTGTCGTTTATTATTTGGAATAATAATAATAGTAATAATAATATAATAATAACGATAATAATGAAATCATAAGTATCATTATTATTGTCAGTTTTAATATTATCATTCGTTGGTAAAAAGCATTCCATTTTCAATATTCCCTAAAGATAATGCACGGACAAAACAACAAAATAGTAAGGCTAGTTTTTTTTTTTCATAAACACCGCCAACTGAAAACTCTAAAGCATTTATCCACATGTATCAGCTAATAAATGACAACAGAAAGATAAAATAACACAGTAAACTTCACTTTTTAAACCTTAAAATTACTTCATTTGTATGAAACGAAATCAAATATAAATGCTCAAGCGATAAATTATAGGCTTATAAAATTTAAAAAGTTAGGTTTCTGTTATCTAAATGTTTAACAAGACCACAAACATTTCACCCTAGACAGGCAACGTATCTGCTGAAAAAAATAAAAGAAACACTGCGATGAGATTACTTCCCATATTGTCATGTTCTGAAGTTACAACCGATCGAGATGAAACATTGTAATGCTCTTTTTTGTGGCCATTTAGCCAACAAGCCGCATACACAAACGCGGTACACACACAAAAATAAACATAATTTGTGTGTGTGTTTGTCTATTACAAGCGCCTAATAAACCAACGTTGTTCCACCACAACAAACTTTGTACTAATGGGGACAAGTCCTTTGGAATGTCTAATTTATTTCATTTAGAGTCTGACTTCCCTACAAATTCTTTCTTTTCTGATATTGTCGTTTCTGATATAATTAAACAGACCACTCACAAAGCAACGCTGGCGTTGTAGGAAAAAAATGACAAAAAATCTCTAGTTTATTTCTCTTAGAAAAAAATTAATGACAAAAAATCTTTAGCTTATTCTCTATCTGTTTACAAAAAAGCATTATTTATTCTCTGTCTGTTTACATAAAAGCATTAGTTTAATTTATTCTCTGTCTGTTTACCCAGGAGCAAAGTTGGTAGCCCTGCATGACTGCCAAGTTTGCTCATTAAACGTCTTGGGAATGAAGACATCAGGCAGCCTTCAAAGTACTGGTAAAACCAATACATTATACTGTATATTAACCTTCTTCTTTACATATTGACCAAAAGGATTCTTTTATCTGGGTTTCACCCATTCGGTGTCCTTAAGGGCTCGGCAAGATTATCTGTCACTTGAAACGATCCCTTATTTGGGATCCTTTCTCGAATATACATTCACGGACAGTTCCTTTTGACTGAAATGACCCAAACCAACGAAGATAATTGTGCATACAAAAAACGGAGCATTTTGGCGTTATATGAAATCTTAATAAAATCGGAACTTGGGACATTGCCTCCATTTCTACTAAGCTTCCTACAGCCGCCGGCCGCTAGGGGGACAATCCCATCTCCATTTCTACGAAGTTCCTACAGCCGCCGCTAGAGGGACAATTCCAACTCCACTTCTACGAAGCTTCCTACAGCCGCCGTTAGAGGGACAGTTCCAACTCCACTTCTACGAAGTTTCCTACAGCCGCCGTTAGAGGGACGATTCCATCTCCATTTCTACGAAGCTTCCTACAGCCGCCGTTAGAGGGACAATTCCAACTCCATTTCTACGAAGCTTCCTACAGCCGCCGTTAGAGAGACGATTCCAACTCCATTCTACGAAGCTTCCTGCAGCCGCCGTTAGAGGGACAATTCCAACTCCATTTCTACGAAGCTTCCTACAGCCGCCGTTAGAGGGACGATTCCAACTCCATTCTATGAAGCTTCCTACAGCCGCCGCTAGAGGGTCTATTCCACAGAAAATGGGAAAATACGCGAAGTACTCGGTTACAAATGAAGAGTAATAGCTCCTCTGTTAACTTTCCAAAGGAGAAGATATATAAATCTCTGTCTAAATCCATTTCTTATGGTTTGTTATGAAATTTCTTGACGGACGTTAAGGGACCAAGGAAATCCAGCATATCTCATTTCGGCTATAGTTTATTTTTTTTTTTTTTTTTAACATAGAGCATGGCATGTATACAGTTTCTGATAGACGGATGTTTCAAATAAACATTAAATTTCTTATTGCCCGTATAAATTCCTATAAATCGAAAGAGGTGTATGTAATTCATCTCCAATAAACAAAAATAACAGAGAAGAGGACGTAATATAATGTACAGTACTCGTACTAGCGAACATAATACTCGTAACTCAGTACGTTCAATCACATAACTTTTACACATGTATAGTAGATTTCATTCATATGTACATTCATTCTTCATTCCAAAATGTTAAATAAGTATCTGCTCATATCACTGTAAAGTTTAAGCATGCGTGTAAATACATTTCGTATATACGTGTTACTCGTCATCGTGACCGAAAGGTGTGCAGTGAGAGAGAGAGAGAGAGAAAGTCATTGGCCCTCATGAACCCCTTTACCTCAGCGCTGCAACATTGGGGGTGTTGCTTCCGTAAGTGTTTCGTGATGAGCCAATAACAAACACCGCTGATTAATCTAACGTCTTCTCCTCTTGTCCTTCCTTTCTTCCATCGTCGTGTTTTCTCGAAATCTCTTTTCTACGGACATTATTTTGATACAGATCGCGAGAAGAAGGACCAGGGGACCCTGGTTACCATGGCCAGATGCTTTCGCGTCCAAATCTTAATGTAGTGTGTGTGTGTGTGTGTGTGTGTGTGTGTGTGTGAGCGGGTATGTGTGGGTATCTAGTCATGGCACCCCGGGAAGACTCGTGCTCGTGTGCGTTTTCTAGTTCCGTCGTATATCTTTAAGACAGAGTGCATCACTATTTAATGTTAAATGTTATATAAACGGTGAATATATTTTATGGCGTTCATGACTGTAAGTAACTATGTCGTTGCGTATACGCATGTTACTGAATATATGACGATCTCAATAAAAATAGAAATAGTCAGATTGGTTTTATTCCACCTTTAGTGTACAAGGGGCGTGTTATTAAAAAAAAAATAAAAAAAAAACTTTATATTGTTGTTCTGAACGACAGAAAAATTGTATTCATTTGCAAGGTTAACAAAATAAAAGTTGAAGATAAAATAAATGTTCCGTTTCTACTAAAATGTTGAAATATTTGTCTGACATTCCGACAACCTATCAAACTTGAAAGTTACCAAATTCCTGAAAGGAAACTATGAAAGTAATTTCATAGTTATTCAATTATAAGAGTTACGAAACGTATTCCTAGGTGATAAAGGGGACAGACATACTTTATATCTTTTGAAAACAAAAAAAAAAGATCAAAACAATCTGCATGCCAGTCTTCCAACCAATTACATGGCTAAAAGGTTCTCTCTACTGTTCAATCTGTATTTACATAAAACGGTAAAAGTCAACCGGTGTTCAAATCCCGCTGCTCACTGATGGCTCGGACTGTGCCACTACAAAAATCCGGCAGCCCGTCAACCTAACTGTCCGAAAAAAAAACCGAGAGGTTCAGTAGGAGAACAGGTACCAGGCCTCGGGCTGGGGAGTTGAACAGTGGGCCTAGCGACACACTGCCCACGTGTCATAGGCATTGGGACCTGTACCCCCTCCCCCCGGCTGTCGGCCTAAGAAACAGGAGATCAGCCCCTGCTCTATGAGCCTACAGAGGCCCAGGAGGACTTAAACTTTAACTAAACAGCCAATTATGTACAGACAGTGGTTTTGCATCTGTCATTGCTATCCAATCAACAGTTAAAGCAAAAAGTATATTGCTAAGAAAGTACTCTATAACACATGTCAACAGCAAAATTTGATAATATGAAAAAAATTGTCCAGAACAGAAATCAATACTTGTGGATCGCGCATTGCTAAGAAAGTACCCTGTAACACATGTCAACAGCAAAATTTGATAATATTAAAAAAAAATTGTCCAGAACAGAAATCAATATTTTGTGGGCCGGTAGAGTGACAATCAGGAACCGCTATCCAGGTTCCACAAAAGATGAAATAAACACTTAAAATAAAACTACAGGATATGCAGTAACCTGCATTCACAAACCTCCCTCCAGCACACTAAAGGATTATGATCCCACAAAAATTATTTCTCAAAAAAAATTAAGACTAGGTCAAGTAAATTCATTTAAAAGGGTCTCGAGCAAAACGAGGCCAAGTAACTCCCCTTAAATGGACCACTCATCTCCATTCAGGACAATATCGAAGCATCTTTTCGCAAGCAGAGAAAACTATTGGATAAACAGTGAGAGAGGAATATCAGTACATAAGTTCTGAATAAGACACCAGCATAGACTCTCTAACTGCCAATAAACACAGGAATAACAGCAACAGCAGCGATAAAAGCTGCACTAAAGCATTCGAAGTGGCAGCTTTAGGAGTTGTAAGAGTAATATTTGGAGAGGTTTTTTTATTCTTTTTGTTACGTCGGTAAAGAACGATATAACCTGAGCGGAATAGGGCAGACACGCGATGGCATTCCATTTATCAACTGACGCCAGGCGATGGTCGTTACGAATTTGGGGAAAGGGAAGACTGGAGCTTCTCTCTCTCTCTCTCTCTCTCTCTCTCTCTCTCTCTCTCTCTCTCTCTCTCTCTCTTCAGCAATTACTTTCGCAGAGTATAGTCGATATCGACAACGGGATCGTAAATGAAAGGTATCCAATATTCACTGAAGGTCTCTCTCTCTCTCTCTCTCTCTCTCTCTCTCTCTCTCTCTCTCTCTCTCTCTCTCAATTACTTGATTACTCAGAATATAGTCTGTATCTGCAACGGCATAGTACATGAAATGTCTCCAGTATTCACTGCTGGGACTCTCTCTCTCTCTCTCTCTCTCTCTCTCTCTCTCTCTCTCTCTCAACTACTTAATTACTCAGAATATAGTCTGTATCTGCAACGGCATAGTATAGGAAATGTCTCCAATATTCACTGCTGGGACACTCTCTCTCTCTCTCTCTCTCTATCAGTTACACGGAATACAGTCGAAATCTACAACTGCATCGCATATGAAAGGTCTTCAATATTCTGGAAACTCTCTCTCTCTCTCTCTCTCTCTCTCTCTCTCTCTCTCTCTCTCTCTCTCTCTCTCTCTTACTTATAGAAATATAATCCGTATTTACAACAGCATCATATATATTGAGAAAAAACTGTAACACGGAAGTGACAAAATTTTCGCAAATATGTTATTTATATAGAATATACATACAGCAGTAACCTGACTTAATTTATGTGTAACATAAATCTACTTAAACTCGGCTAGTTATAAAATTTACTGCTGGGCCAATCGTCCAGATCTTTCATCCACAAATTGCGTGTCAGTTAAATTAGTAGAATTCGGTGGAACCGCGTTCCTCAAAATAAATCCCTCGCTAGCATTCACCACATACAAATTCAGCTGTTGCGTAACCTGAATAAATTTGTGTGTAACATAAATCTGCTTGAAGTCGGCTATTTATAAAATCATAAGCTTCATTACGCAATTCACTGCTGGGCCAATCGCTCAGATCTTTCATCCACACATTGTGTTTCAGTTAAATTAGTAGAATTCTGTGGAACCGCGTTCCTCAAAATAAATTCCTCGCTGGCATCTCAAATTCAGCCACACAACAAATTCAATTGCTATTCATAAAATTGCGCCAACGTCAGTTCTTTCATCTACAAATCAGCAGCGTCCTCAAAATAAACCTTTCATCTAGGTCAATTGTTCCATTCAACGCATCAGTATATCACTTCGTTCCATTCTCCTCAGTATATCTCGTCCATAAATCGTACCCAACTTTTCCCCGGGGCAGTATTCTTTACCTTTCGACTCGAAAGACTGATTTACAACATTCACTTTTATTCTCTCACGCCCGAGGTAGCTTTTATTTGCGGTATTGATGTAAGAGAAGATGTTTCCAATGAGAGTTTCTTTTTCGATAATGATGGAAAAGAGGACTGAAAGCTTATAGCATGCAGGGAAATATGATTTGTATTTTATGGATTTTCATCGTCGAGAATGCTCCTATGCTGAGTTGTGATACAGAGTTATTTAAATCTATTCACAGTTAAGCTGAAAAGACTAAAAAGAAGGAAGGGAATCTCGTTTTTAATTTATAAATGCAATATACATATATATATATATATATATATATATATATATATATATATATATATATATATATATATATATATAATGTGTGTGTATCATTTGCTTCATCCCAGAACAATATCTTAAGAGTATAAATAAGAAGAAATAAAGAGAAGGGTGTATGGGTAGACATTATGTGGAGAGCAGAAATTCTTTTGATATATCCAAGCATTAGCAAAAACATTGAAAAAAAAAAAACAAACGTTATACTCCATACTGATTTTCAAAACCAAACTATCATAACACTCAGAAAGTAAGAAAATTATTTTTATTCTGTATGATTAATATTTAGCGGCGTGCATGCAAACACAAATGTAACAAAATCAAATTCTTTAAAAAATTATTCATGAAAGAGACGGTTGTAAAATTATTCCGTGCTTATTGAACAACATCACGCTTGTGGAAAATTCCAAGATGATAGAAAATGGTCTTGTGTCTCATTTAAAAGAAAATTTAATTTCCAAAGGTTACAGAAAATTGTCTTGTTTCTCACTGAAAAAAATTTAATTTCCAAAGATTATAAAAAATTGTCTTGTTTCTCATTAAAAGACAATTTAATTTCTAAAGATTACAGAAAATTGTCGTGTTTCTCATTTTAAAAAATTACAGAAAATTGTTCGAAATTGTCTTGTTTCTCATTTTACAAAATTTAATTTACAGAAAAGGTTTCTCATTTAAAAAAAAAATAATTTAAAAAGGTTACAGGAAATTGTCGTGTTTCTCATTTTAAAAAAATTTAATTTAAAAAGGTTACAGGAAATTGTCTTGTTTCTCATTGAAAAGACAATTTATTTCCCAAAGATTACAGAAAATTGTCTTGTTTCTCATTGAAAAGACAATTTATTTCCCAAAGATTACAGAAAATTGTCCTGTTTCTCATTTAAAAGACAATTTGATTTCCAAATACTACGAAAAATTGTGTTGTTTCTCAACTAAAAGAATTTAATTTTCAAAGATTACAGAAGACTGTCGTGTTTTTCATTTTAAAAATAGTCATCATTTATTATATGTAAAAAACAATTTCAAACAAACCTCTTCTAAATACAATCAATTATAACTGGTCTTCAAAACCCGAAACGATGGAAATTCCTACCAAAACGTCTCCCTTTTACGCAGATTCCCAGCATTTCCATCTAAGATTTACGACTGGAATTAAAAACGAGCGCTCTTGGAATAAATTCCATGCAAAGAGCATTAACTCCCCGAGCAAAATGCTACCCATTAAACACTAGAATTTTCCACGTAAGCTCTTCAGAAAGATTTTGCTTCCTAAGTGTTGCATTATTTTCATGACAGTGAGACATATCCGATTATTCTCTAAATCAGATTAATTTTTTTTTCTCTCTCTTTTGAAATGTATTCAATTATTTATTTGCTCAGATGAGAATCATTTATAGCATCGTTGACACATTTTCACGATCAGTTAATAATACCATCGTTGTCATTAAAACTCTTTAAATGAAACTGGTGGAATTAGGCTAACATAAAATTATTTTTAGGCTAACATAAAATTATTTTTAGGCTAACATAAAATTATTTTTAGGCTAACATAAAATTATTTTTAGGCTAACATAAAATTATTTTAAAGGTTGGAGGGAAGATTTTTAGAATAATACTATCAGATGGGGAATGATTCTTCGTGTTCTTTTGTCATTGTGTTACAGATTTTAACGTTCAATTGAAAAAAAAGAATGAGGTAAAAGTAGACAATTATTTCAAAAGAATATTTTCAAAAGCGTCGACATGTTTTAATCAATATATATATATATATATATATATATATATATATATATATATATATATGTGTGTGTGTGTGTGTACACATATGTATGTATATGTATATATTTATTTATATATATATATATATATATATATATATATATATATATATATATATATATATATATATATGTGTGTGTGTGTGTGTGTGTGTGTGTGTATACATGTATGAATATATAAACATACATATTAATATGCTTACATACATATATATAAATATATATATATATATATATATATATATATATATATATATATATATATATATATATATATTTAGTATACATATATTTATAT
Organism: Macrobrachium rosenbergii; assembly: GCF_040412425.1. Lineage (NCBI taxonomy): Eukaryota > Metazoa > Arthropoda > Malacostraca > Decapoda > Palaemonidae > Macrobrachium > Macrobrachium rosenbergii. Next base: position 35,886,513 of record NC_089762.1, on the reverse strand, counting down.
ATATAAATATATATACTACACACATGGACAGGCGCCATTGATCCTTACAATAAATACAAATAAAAATAGCCACTCATTCTCACTTTAATCATTCCCGATTCCTTCTATTTTGGGGGGAGAGATAATAACGGTGTGGATATTCCAGACATTCTTCATACCACACCATCCCATCAGCACCTTTCTTTATCCGGGACACAGAGATTGCACCGGACGCGCTTCATAAGTAATTCACTCATAACCGGCGCTCGCTTTCCTGAATTCTCGGCTGGATTTGCGTCTGAGCTCAGCGGGAAAAAAGCTTTACGAGAGCGGATTTTTTCGGGACGCATACTCAGGCGAAACTAGGTTAGGTCTTGGAACAGAGATAGGGAAAGAGGGAGAGAGAGAGACTGGGATTTAAAAGTTAAATTGTGACTATATATATATATATATATATATATATATATATATATATATATATATATATATATATATATATATATATATATATATATATATATATATATATATATATATATATATATATATATATGTATGTGTATGTGTTATATATATGTATGATGTATGTATATATATATATATATATATATATAGATATATATAGAGAGATATATAGAGAGAGAGAGAGAGAGATATATAGATATGAGATAGATATATATACAGACATATAGGTATATATATATATAAAGCACCTGAGAGAGAGAGACTCTGAATCAGACTCTCTCTCACCCTCTCTCTCTCTCTCTCTCTCTCTCTCTCTCTCTCTCTCTCTCTCTCAGATTTTAAGAACCTTCTGTTCCAGAACCCCTTAAACCTCATTTCACCCGGAGGTTCTTGGCATCCACCAACCTTTTCCCACCACTTTGGATTTATAAACTATGTCCACGGAAACACTATTTTCCATTCTTATCCGGATAACCTAACTGCCTCAAGTCCCTTTAACGCATCTTTTACCCTGCGCTGAATTTTCTCCGATTTTCGTCTTAACTTTGAGGTTCTTAACCTTTCCAACTGTTCATTCTCTACTAAAATTACTCAGCTCGGAAGCTTTCGTAGAATTGCGCCACTTAGCGAAGTCTCCCATTTTTAGACACATTTCCTGTTCTAAGGACTTCGTATCACATAAGTTTCCCTGCTTAGAAGGCTTATTCAAAATGTTAAGGAGCTCAGTAAGTTAGGAAAGCCATACTGCAGTATACGTTATGTTTTGATGGCAATGGTAATTTTTACACATACACACACACACACACACACATATATATATATGAAAATAGAACATAACACAAACACTAAAAAAACTGTTGAAATGTTGAAACCATATATTTCGGGCACTTGTTTCTGTATATATATATATATATATCATATTATATATATATATATATATATATATATATATATATATATATATATATATATATATAATATACATATATATATATATATATATATATATATATATATATATATATATATATATATATATTTATATATATACGTATATATAATATGTAAATACAAAAATATATATACATATATATATATATATATATATATATATATATATATATATATATATATATATATATATATTGCAAGGGCCAGAAGGAAATTATGAAAGACAACAGCACCTAGACCTTCCGTATTTAATATATATATATAGCCTACACTTCTTCAAGGTATTGTACCTGAAGAAGTGTCTATTAAATATGTATATGAAAGCGCTAAGTAGTCTCCTTTTATTATTTCCTTCTGGGTCTTGCAGCCCCTTTGAAGATATAGCATATAAGTATATATATATATATATATATATATATATATATATATATATATATATATATATATATATATATATATATATATATATATATATATATATATATATATATATATATTCACATTAAAATTATTCATAGCCTGTCTTTCATTATTCACAGACCTTGTTGCCTTCACCTGGAACATTTGACAGTCAAAATTTTATTTAAATACTTTCTTGAGCTTTCCACTTCTTGATCCGCATGCAAATGAGAATCTGATTTTCGCTTTTGCCTTTGAGTTATAATCGCGCCAGAAAACGCTCAAGTATTTAGGTTTTATAAATATTAAAAAATGCAACGTCAGAGATAAATCGCTTGGAAAGAAGTGAAGGATATAACAGAATAATCAGGGTTACGATAAAATTGGTCGAGGGCGAACTGGGAGACTAAAACTGTAAATGTGCAAAAATGGAAAGCAATGACGAATATGAAAGGAGAGGAAAGATACTTTGGTATAATTAAGTTTTAAAGAATACCTTGAAATTTATATATCGAGTGATCGACAGGTTAACAAATAAGGAGATATAATATATATATATATATATATATATATATATATATATATATATATATATATATATATATATATATATGTATATATGTATATGTATATATATATATATATATATATATATATATATATATATATATATATATATATATATATATATATATATATATATATATATATTTATATATATATATATATATCTTCTTCTTCTTCTTCTTCTTTTAACGTGCTTTTCCCCCATTTTTATATATATATATATATATATATGATTTATATATATATATATATATATATATATATATATAGCGTATGGTTATTTATAAATATATATGTTGTGCATAGATATACATATATATATGGGAGAGAGAGAGAGATAGAACTAGCTTTTACATTTTACTTTCCACACCTACCATTTTTTCTGAAATGCCTAGCCAGGCAAACTGTTATATAACTGACTTGAACATATTTGGTATCATCAGAAATAATCTCAAATATTGAAGAGAGAAGGGTGACAATGCTCTGGGGTAAGAAATCTTGTAAACTCAGATATAGGTATTTTGAGTTTTTTTTTTTTTTTTGAATGAATCATTTCTACAATTTTCCAAGAGAATAACTCGCTAGTTTTCTGATTGTCCTTTCAATGAAAATTATTTTTCAAGAAAAGGGGAAGTTTAGCGAAAGAATAATTGGTATTGCTCCATTCGTGATAAAGAACAAGCAGTACAAATGCTACAGGAATGGAATATAAAATTTAGGCCAAAGGCCAAGTTCCGGGACCTATGAGGTCATTCATCGCTGAAAGGGAAATTGGAAATAAAAGGTTCTAAAGGCGTAACAGGTATAAACCTCGCTGTTGCACTATAAAACAATTGTCAGGAGAGGGTAGAAAGTAAGATGTAAAATGGATGAAAGAAGATATGAACGGAGGTACAGTAAAAAGAATGAGAGGGGTTGCACTTAGGGCCCAAAGGGACGCTGCAAATAGCCTTAAACAATACCTACAGCGCACCGTTTGAGGTGCACTGACGGCACTGCCCCCTAAGGGACGAATGTTATATTTATAAAAAAAAAAGTTTGAAGCATTTTCCTCCACTGACCCAATGGATTCAAAGCGCCCAAGGAATGAGAAAAAAAAATCACGTAGACAGTGAATTCCGAACGAGATAAATAAGAAACGAACAACTCGGTCTTTGAACTCTCGTCCAGATGCAACTTGCATTCTGTTGCAAACTGTCGATTTCAAAGGGGAAATGGCGCCATCTGGAGAGTTACATTTCCTGTAAATCAAATTCGTCGAGCCATCTCGTCCGCTGAGGAAAAGTTACGACCTTTCAACTTTCTCTTTTCGTAAAAATAAGCGATTCCGTTTTCATGGTAATGTTTTTGGGCATTTTGTTATCAAGCAAAGGCCAAAGAGAAACAAACAAGCAAATAAACAACTGAAGGAAAGGGAAAAATGGATGGGTAAAGTGAAGAAGAAGTGGGCTGACTGAATTGATAGGAAGCTAAGGCTGCATCTTTCAATAAGGAAGATTTTAAAAGTATTTACCAGACTCCTTTATGTCTATTTTTACATAATCTGTCTGTCCGTATGTAAGTATGTCTGTATGTATGTCTGTCTCTTTTAGTAAATTTTTGTGTTTAGGAACAAAAATTTACTAAAAGAGACAGACAGACAGAGTATGTAAAAAGAGATATAAAGAAGTCTGGTCAATTTTACCAGGAAACTCTCTCTCTCTCTCTCTCTCTCTCTCTCTCTCTCTCTCTCTCTCTCTCTCTCTCTCTCTTTCCTGTTTTAGAGTAGTCATAGCTCTAGTGGTTTAGGAATTACTTCGTACTCTCTCAGAATTGGTGTCATACTCATAACTAGCTATACATTTATTATAAATTGATTATCATGAAATATCGAAATGTTAAAATTCTGCATTTTTATGCTTTCCTCTTTTTGATATGTAAATCATTTTCACTCTTTTTTCAGATTTTAAACTTTCACTGTAGCCCATTTCAAGAGAAGGAAGCATTCAATGGGGTATATGATGAATGAGTTCATGTCTGTCACCAAAAAGAATGAAAATATATCTAAGTATTTTGATTTACAAAGAGCCCAGTGAAGAACAGAATGGCAGGACATTCAACGGGGTATCATCCAGAGCTACCTGGAAACGGTGAACATTTCAGTACTATGAGACTACATGGCAATGTTATCACTTTAGCCAAAACGTCTGCAAAAGCCCTGATGGCGTCATAATGAAATATCACCTATTACTGCCAAAGAGAAAACCTCGCAACATTACCGAAAATGTGGGATGTGGACCCAGCTCTTATGAAGATTCCCCACATACTTCTGTCAGACAATGCTAGTGCAACGTGGATTAAAGAAGCTCTGTGCAACAGAACGACATACATCACAATGTTCTTAATTATTTATTTATGCGAGTTTCTGACAAAAGATGCTGTTTTATAAGCCACTGGAAACAACACGGTCTGTTGACATCGGGTCTGAAGAAGTGCCAGCAATCTCTGGCGAACGTACTCATAGGAAAAATTTCATAGAGTTTGATGGGAAACGGCTCAAGCAAACAGCTTAAAGGTCTTTGCACTGGACAGTCGAGTTTTCACAGATCTCTGTCGAGTAGCGCAGGCACATACCATCAATCTGCTTCGTTCGATACCAGTGTCTGCTGGCTGTCGAATGAAAACAAGGTCGACTTAATATCGTTTGGGAACTGCGACATGAAATGAAATTGTTCCAGGATATGAAGTAAGATGCTTGGACTTCTCACCATCTGTCAACAGGAAACTAAAAAGTATGAACCAGAATGCAATAAACCGCTTTGTTGCCCAATCATTTTAATAGAAGCAGAGACTTCAGAGAGGAAATGCAAACTCATTTCCAGAACGTAATGAAGCACAGAATGAAAAAGAAATTGTATTTTCCAGCAATAAATGATAAATATTTTAAAAGGAAGTTACCCTAAGACCTGTTGGTTTGGAAGTTAATGAGAAGCTATCTACGGTGATTTTCTTGGTAAAATATTTTCCTATCCTCCACAGCTCGTTAGGTTTTGTTCGAAATACTTTTCAACTTTTATTATAAAAATTTTCTCAAAGAACATCAGAACGCCCATAATGACGAGAACCTTTAAACGGGAGCGTAGTAAAAACAGTTTCCAAAAAATAATAAATATAGGGATACGTAAATGAAATGTAGCATATTTTACGGGGTTGGGTAATAATATTACTCTATTGGTTCTTTACAACATTGTCACAATTTTCAGAAAATAACAAAGCATATTTTTTTTAAATCTGTAGCCAGTGCGAGAATTTCGGGCAAAAGAGCAGTACCAAAAAAAGAAAAAAGAGGAAAAAAAGCCGAGGCTTCTTCGGCGCAATGGAGTTTTCTGTACAGCCGCTACAGCTTATAATCAAGGCCACCGAAAATAGATCTGTCTTTCGGTGGTCTCGGCATAAGGCAGTATGAGTCGCGGCCAATGAAACTCTCGGCCGACCGCGGCGGCCTGTGTTGTTGCGTTACCAGAAGCACGATTATTGCTAAAATTAACCTTAAATAGAATAAAAACTACTGAGGCTAGAGGCCTGCAATTTGGTATGTTTGATGATTGGAAGTTGGATGATCAACATACCAATTTTCAGCTCTGTAGCCTCAGTAGTTTTTTAAGATCTGAGAGCGGACAGAAAAAATACGGACAGAAAAAGTGCAGACAGAATAAAGCGCGGACGGACAGACAAAGCCGGCACAACAGTTTTCTCTTGCAGAAAACTAACAAAGAACCTCTGTTATTACACTTGAACAGCCACCGTACCGAACATCACATAAAGGAACCCTGACAACAACAAGAGGAAAATCTCCCTTACACGGCAGACACGAAAGATTAAAAACTGCGCACCGAAGCCATCTTTTAAATCGCTCTGGAGACGATGACGGCGACGATTCCACAGGGGAAACTGCGGCAAAACGACCGCCGGCAAACATAAAGACATTTCATTTTTCCCTTTGTTTTTCAGCCTCCCCTTTTCATTTCGCCTGAGTGCAATCTGCGCTGTTTCGTTTCTTTGGGTGTACTGTAGGTGCGTTTGACGCATAAAGACCGGTTGAGTGTGTTTCTCAAAGTTGGTGGGCTGGAGCCCTTACTGGGCGACATAATAATAATAATAATAATAATAATAATAATAATAATAATAATAATAATAATAATAATAATACACTGGTCTGGTGTATTTCTCAAAGTTGTGGGCTGGAATCTTTACTGAGCGACATAATAATAATAATAATAATAATAATAATAATAATAATAATAATAATAATAATAATACACTGGTCTGGTGTATTTCTCAAAGTTGGTGGGCTGGAACCTTTACTGAACGACATAATAATAATAATAATAATAATAATAATAATAATAATAATAATAATAATAATAATAATAATACACTGGTCTGTGTATTTCTCAAAGTTGGTGGGCTGGAACCTTTACTGAACGACATAATAATAATAATAATAATAATAATAATAATAATAATAATAATAATAATAATAATAATAATAATAATGTTTCTTTTCTTTGAAAGTAGGCGCGTCAGGAGCATAAAGACTGGTTTAGTGTATTTCTCAGTGTACTTCTCAAAGCTGGTGGGCTGGAGCTTTTACTGGGGAAATAATAATAATAATAATAATAATAATAATAATAATAATAATAATAATAATATGCTGTTTCTTTTCTTTGGGAGTAGGCGCGTCAGACGCATAAAGACTGGTTGAGTGTACTTCTCAAAGTTGGTGGGCTGGGTCTTTACTGAGATATAATAATAATAATAATAATAATAATAATAATAATAATAATAATAATAATAATAATAATGGGGAAGTTGTGGTACGGAAGATTTGACTGAAAATATAGAATATCTAAAAAAAAATCTGAATTTTCTTTAATTTTCATTACCATGAACAGATGCATAGAATGCCATAGATAGAAGAGAAGACCACTCTATATATTTGTACATAATATATATATATATATATATATATATATATATATATATATATATATATATATATATATATATATATATATATATATTATGACTATACTAAATAGACAGAAATTCAAAAGAGATAAATCTATTGAATTTTATGGTTTTTAATATTTCTGATAATAATTTCTTCTCCAAAAAATAATGTTAGGACCTATTTGCCCAAATCTGTCGTGGCTTATTTCACCAGGGGATGGGTGGCAGCCTCACCTCCGTTGTGAATGCTCACAATAATAATAATAATAATAATAATAATAATAATAATAATAATAATAATAATAATAATAATGTTTGCAAAACTTAGCAGCATATTGGTTTACCTGCAAACTGTAATTTCTCTCTCTCTCTCTCTCTCTCTCTCTCTCTCTCTCTCTCTCTCTCTCTCTCTCTCTCTCTCTCTCTCTCTCTGTCTCTCTCTCTCTCTCTCTCAACTTGACCTCTATTGAATAATGTCTGAATAATGTACCTGGTTGTTAGTCTTATGTTGTGGATTGCTTCTGGAGGAATTGTATGCACATCATAAGTACAACTCGTTCGAGCAATTATGGCTCCATCGAGTCCTACTGTACATGGAATGCGTGCGACTTAATGTCAAACTCAACGCGCCTAACACCTCTCTGTATTAACAGCTAAATATCTAAAGTGCACACACACCATAAAAACCAACCCCGCAGGAGCCATTCATAATGCCTCCACCGAACAATTATATCATTTTCCAGTAACATGGTACCTTTTATGTTGATGATATTTTAGCCATCATATCCAGAGATTTGGATGTAAATAACATATTGGATCAACTAAGTGATCAAGTCCCTTCTGTTAAATTTACACTCGAGTTGAAGAAAGTTGAATGTTTAACTTTTTTGGACTTTTATATAAAAAAGGGAACCTTTAATTGTAAATTTAGTATTTATAGGAAAAAGACAAATAATTTGACATGTGTACATTGTTATTCAGGGCATTGTATAAATATCAAAATTTCAGTTTTTTCATCAATGTTTCTTCTTTGCGAATAGTCAGTCCTGAGTTTTTAGATCAAGAATTCAAAAACATCATAAAATTTCTGCATGTAAGTGAAAAGTGCCACAGAATAAATTGGACGCAAGTCAGTGTAATATTATGAAGTAAAGAAATTGTTTCCAGGAACTTGATGGAATCTGTTGATTCAGTCGACGTGGGAGAAGAATCTAAATTTAAGCAAAGGATTTTCATTTGACCCTGTAATAAAACATATGTTCCAGACGGATTTGAAAGACAAAATAAAGAGGATGACTAATAGGTAGATTTCTGATGTTAATCCGTTGACCATTTTGTGATCTCCCAGCCTCTTTGTATTCCCCTAGGACTTGAACCCACCATATATATATATATATATATATATATATATATATATATATATATATATATATATATATATATATATATATATATATATATATATATATATATATATATATATATATATATATATATATATATATATATATATATATATATATATATATATATATATATATATATATATATATATATATATATATATATATATATATATATATATATATATATATATATATGCCCTTTCTCTGTATATCTTTAGCTGCTGTGACCATGTCTTGGTAATAAGACGAAAGTACTTAGCATCTCATTGTTTCACTTGTATTTTGTGGCTGTAACTTTGTTCGTATAATCATCACATTTTTACCTTTTCATAATTTCAAATTATATATATATATATATATATATATATATTTGTATATATATTTATACATATCCTCCTACGCCACCTTTTCCCGCAATAATTTAAAGTAAGAGGACTAAGTAATTAAGTAAGGTACATTTAGCATGATTCACTGTAAGAAATTCGCCCCTAAAACCTCTCACCACTGCCTTTTGTGGGGAAACCCTTTTAACCCCTTTGTTGTCCAAAGTGCTGTCAAAAATCCCCTAATTCCAGGTGCAGACCCGACCAGAGCTAATCGTCGGCCGAGGCAGGCCAGCTGGCGGGCTGACCGCGTGCGTTCCACCATTTTGAATTTGAAACCATGCTGCCTGCAGTTCCCACGTGGGCAGAGCGATCACAACGCCATCTAGGAAGAGAAAGCGGTAACTTCCGACGCTATAAAAGGGCCTGGAGAGGGAAGCTAGATCTCAGAATCGCTGGCGCGGACACGGACAACAGAGCTCCATCCCTTGCTCCATTTACCGGCCTATGTAGGACTCATGGTGGGCAGTGTCCAAAGTAACTTTTGATGTGAATTAATTCGCTCCCTCGCTGGCCCTCATAAGAAGAGAACTTGAGCTCCTAAAGAAAGATTAGGAGTTTTCACTGTGGATCTGCGTATCATCTGTGTGCTTAGCGGTCCTCGTTACTTCGTTTTCAACAACTCTGAAGTGGGCGTCCCATTTGTATTCCCCCCCTGGAGGTTCCCCGTCATTTTGCATCTCGCCTCGTTACCCCAGAATTACACTACCATTCTTCTGATGCGTTTTCTTTTGTAAATATAATAAATCAAGTTAAACCCCAGAGTTTATCTAATCCCTTCCCCCTTGAAGTAGCCCTTCAGGCATATTTTGTTGCTTGTAATTTTAGCTGTCCTCAAGGCCAGAGTCCAGATCTTTTAGGTAATTAAGGTAAGTTACGTATCATCCTAGTATAACCCATTGATCTACCAAGACCCCAGCTTTAAAATTACAACAAATATATATATATATATATATATATATATATATATATATATATATATATATATATATATATATTTATATATATATATATATATGTATATTATTTATATACATATATATTGTTTTTATATATATATATATATATATATATATATATATATATATATACTTTAAAATATATATATATATATATATATATATATATATATATATATATATATATATATATATATATACTGAAATTTCACTTCCTTGTATATGCACATTACACGCATATAACAACATGCATGACAGCATTATTCGTCTCCGGGTACATCCCAAAAGGCAGTTATTACATAGCTGAAGAGCTCTTCCATCGTTGGGTTATGTGAACATACTTAACAAGAAGGACATCATTAGCGGCATTAAGCTACGGTGCCATTACAAGGAATGTTCGGAGTTCAAGGATACATTTGGCAATCCCTATTCAATATTGATATGGCAAAAAAATACATAGAACAAAGATTTTCATTATTATTATTATTATTATTATTATTATTATTATTATTATTATTATTATTATTATTATTATTATTATTATTATTATTATTAGAGAAAAAAATTTGATGGAAAAAATCTTCATGAAAATTTAGTATTGCCATTATTATTTTTATTATTATTATTATTATTATTATTATTATTATTATTATTATTATTATTATTATTATTCCTGTTCTGATTATCATAATGTCAAAAACATCATTGCTCTTGATAAGCTTCAGACCCACAGGTGAAAAAATCATGACTCTATAAAAAAATAGTTTTTAATAAAAAAAAATCTAGTTCCGTTGCTCATAACTATCCTGAAATGACGAAATAACAATAGCCAAAACTATTTATTTCCATATAAATAATTCCCAATAAATCGGTATTTAAATCCTAAAAAAAAAAACTTAGCACTACTCGTAAAAGTCGTATATGACTTCACCAGCCTTCAAATCTACTCTCAAAACTATTTACTTCCATATTAATAATTCCCAATAGTTTGGTATTAATGTCTCATAGAAAAACTCAGTATTACTAGCAAAACTCTTTTATGACGTCACCAGCCTTCGAATCTACTCTCAAAACTATTTCCTTCCATATCAATAATTCCCAATAAATCGGTGTTAAATCCTATACAAAATTATTATTTCATGCTTATGACGTCACCAGCCTTCGAATCTATTCTCAAAATTATTTACTTCCATATAAATAATTCCCAATAAATCGGTGTTAAAATCCCGTAAAAAAACTTAACATGACTCGCAAAACTCTTTTATGACGTCACCAGCCTTCCAATCTACTCTCAAAACTGTTTACTTCCAAATTAATAATTCCCAATAATTTGGTATTAATATCTCATAAAAAATTTCATTCTTATGACGTCACCAGCCTTCGAATCTACCCTCAGAACTATTTCCTTCCATATTAATAATTTCCAATAATTTGGTATTAATATCTCATAAAAAAATAAGTATTACTCGCAAAAGTCTTATATGAGGTCACCAGCCTTCGAGTCTATTCTCAAAACTATTTACTCCCATATTAATAATCCACAATAATTTGGTATTAAAATTCTGTAAAAAAAATTATTTCATGCAAAACTTTTATGGTTTCACCAGCCTTCGAATCTGCTCTCAAGACTACTCACTTCTATATTAATAATTCCCAATAAATCGGTATTCAAATCCTAAAAAAAAAAAACTTATTATTTCATGCAAAACATTTCTATGATGTCACCAGCCTTCGAATCTACTCTCAAAACTATGTTTACTTCCATATTAATAATTCCCAACAATTTGGTATTAATATCCTACAAAAATTTATTATTTCATGCAAAATTCTTCTATGACGTCATCAGCCTTCGAATCTACTCTCAAAATTATTTACGTCCATAATAATTCCAAATAATTTGGTATTAATATCCTGAAAAAAAAATTATTTCATGCAAAACTCTTCTATGACGTCACCAGCCTTCGAGTCTACTCTCAAAACTATTTACATCCATATTAACAATTCCCAACAATTCGTTATTAAAATCCCATAAAAAAAAACCCTAACATTACTCGTAAAAGTCTTATATGACGTCACCAGCCTTCGAATCTACTCTCGCTCACTCGCCACCAGCAACACCAATGACTGATCTCCTTCCAAAAGGCTTTTCATTAATCCCAAGATCAGTCTCATTGAATCCGGTGCTGTAATTAATCTCATTTGACGCCTCCTCTCGACCCTCTTCGACAAACACTCCACGCGAGGGATTAAGAGTCCTTCCTCCCTCTTTCCTATGACGGGACTTAAGGCCAAAATGTCCTTTGAATTTGGGGCGTTTGAACTCGTTCAAATCGGAGGTCTGAGTACTTCATAACTATAAGTGATTACTGATATTTGGTTTGGTTTATGGAAGTTTGGTCTAATAAATGGCACTTGAAACGTTTGGTCATTGGGTAAGTGGATTTTCAGTCGATGAATAAAAAAAATAATACAATTTTTATTTTAAAAAGTACTATATAAATAAAACTACTAAAAAAGGCGCGAAGTTTCTTCAGCGCAACCGAGTTTTCTGTACAGCTGCTGCAGAATATAACCAAGGCCACCGAAAATAGATCTATCTTTCGATGGTCTCGGTATAATGCTCTGTATGAGCCGCGGCCCATGAAACTTTAATCACGGTCCGGTGGTGGCCTATCCTATATCGTTGCCAGAAGCACGATTATGGCTAACTTTAGACTTAAATCAAATCAAAACTACTGAGGCTAGAGGGCTGTAATTTGGTGTGTTTGATGATTGAAGGTTGGATGATCAACATACCAATTTGCAGCCGTCTAGCCTCAGTAGTTTTTAAGATCTGAGGGCGGACAGAAAAAGCGCGGACAAAAAAAAGTACGAACAGAATAAGTGCGGACGGACAGACAAAGCCGGCACAATAGTTTTCTTTTACAGAAAACTAAAAATAAATACAATTTTCATCAAAAAAGTATAACTCATTATACTGAGTGCAAATCTATTTAATATTTTATCCAAGTGGTAGATTATGGAAGCTTCTTACTTGAGCTCAGTTACCGTGGTTCGTATAAGTCAAGTATAACTACTATATATTCCTAAACACATTATTATTATTATTAATAATACATAAAAACTCTAATCTAAGTCGGATGAAATTATCCTTTATTTCTCAGTATGTTCAAAGGTCTGAGAATCAAATATATAAAATAAGCTGACACGTAAAAAATCTAAGATTTGGTTCACAAGTAAAGGTTAGATATGGTGAATCTCAGAAAAAAAGTAAAAATTGAGCCCAAATTTCTTCGGCGCAATCGAGTTTTCTGTACAGTGTATAATGCTGCATGAAACCCTCGGCTACTATCGGGCAGCGCTCAGTTGCTCCCCAGATGCGGTCAAGTGAAGGCGCGTCGGCAACGCCCACGGAAAGCGCTGCCAGACGCACGACCCATGGCTAAACTTAACCTTGAATAAAATAAAAACTGCTGAGGCCAGAGGGCTGCAATTTGTTATGTTTGATGATTGGAGGGTGGATGATCAACATACCAATTTGCAGCCCTCTAGCCTCTGTAGGTTTTAAGATCTGAGGGCGGACAGAAAAAGTGCGGACGGACAGAGACTTTGTAGAAAATCGGACAATATCAAACTACAAAATTAAGCAAATCTATCTCCAATACAGTGATAAAGAGGCAAGTATAAGGGCTACTGAAACCAAAATACCATTATACATAGACACACATATGTATGCATACCTTTATTTACAGACACACATACATACATATATTTATACTCGTATATGTATGTATGTACTGCATGTATGTATGTCCTGTATGCATGTATGTGTGTATGTATATAAAAGAGAGAGAGAGAGAGAGAGAGAGAGAGAGAGAGAGAGAGAGAGAGAGAGATGCCAAAAAAGCAAATGTTTTAGGACACGAAGAGGTAAATCCTTAGACATAGAGTGGAAAAGGTTTCCAGGTAGGAACGCGGTTCAGAAAAGTCCCAGAGTTCAAGTGGTACTATGAAACTGCACTTCCCCTGAAACAATTTCTCTGAAATCTTGACTTCAAATGTCCTAAACTGACTTTGAATGTGAAGAAATACTTTTCAATGAGGAGGTAAAAATTGAATATGATTTTAACATATCATTTGCCTCTCCATGACAAAATCCCAGCAACCCTAAAACAGAATTTAATTTGCATTCGTAAATTCTCTCTCTCTCTCTCTCTCTCTCTCTCTCTCTCTCTCTCTCTCTCTCTCTCTCTCTCTCTCTCTCTGTCTCTTCGTAAGAGGATTACACGTAGCAGTTTTACTCAGGACTCAGCCAGAATTACAACTACCTTAGTTTCTAGATCCCAAATAGAATAACCTTGACTGGTGGGTTGTAGATTTGAACATACGATTCTAGAATCCAACAATATTCATATTTAATACGTGTTGTTAGCAGTCCTTTTCATTCAGTAATTTCAGGAGTCATCATTTCGTCATTTGGAAACATGACACGTCATTTAATATACAGAAAACTGACTCTATGAATAAAGGAACACAGAGAGGGCAATACTAAAACGTAAACAAATTCATTTATTCAACTGATTAACATAATAAGGAAATGGCTATCATTGGCGAAAGGGATTACCAACATAAACAAGTGAAAAATGCGGCGCAATCGAGTTTTCTGTATAGCCGCCACAGCGTATAATCAAGGCCACCGAATATAGATCTATCTTTCGGTGGTCTCGGTATAATGCTGTATGAGACGCGGCCCATGAAACTTTAACCACGGCCCAGTGGTGTCCTATCCTACATCGTTACCAGAAGCGTGATTACGGCTAACTTTAAGCTTAAATAAAATAAAAACTGCTGAGGCTAGAGGGCTGCAATTTGGTGCGTTTGATGATTGGAGGGTGGATGATCAACATACCAATTTGCAGCCCTCTAGCCTCAGTACTTTTTAAGATCTGAGGGCGGACAGTAAAAAAGTGCGGACGGACAGACAAAGCCGGCGCAATAGTTTTCTTTTACAGAAAACTAAAAGGTAAATAATGAAAATATTCTGAATATTAGAAGAATTCATGAAAAAATTCTCATCGCTTGAAAGATTTAAACTATAAACAGCACCAAATTTAATTACAGTTCAGGGAAAAATAATATCATGAGCTTGATGTTTGCATAATGAAACAATTATAAATAAACATGGCGCCTCGGGTTATTCATGCAAAATGAATAGCTTTTTCATGACAACTCTGCCTCCTTCTCTAACCAGGTATATTTCATTCACGATAAAATGATATACAAATAATTTCAAAAAGCCCACGCACATATCACTGTTCACCATAAATGTGAGAAAATTAAATAACAAATTAAAAGAAGTATTTCACAGTATGATAAACATCTATTTGGTTCGTAGAATTGCATATTTAATTTGTCGTCACTCGGCAATAATATTTAACAAAATTATCACAATGAAGATATTTTACCCCTGGCTATAATTTCTGTTAGCGGCATCGACCATAAGAAGTACTGAATATAATTTA
>NC_089762.1:35848390-35865890 GCF_040412425.1 Macrobrachium rosenbergii | reverse complement strand
GAGAGAGAGAGAGAGAGAGAGAGAGAGAGGGGGAAATAAACAAATAAACTGGAGGGTCAAGGAGATACATTTGTTAGGAATGTTATTTACTGAGAGAGAGAGAGAAAGAGAGAGAGAGGGGGAGAATAAACAAATAAACCAAGGGTCAAGGGAGAGAGAGAGAGAGAGAGAGAGAGAGAGAGAGAGAGAGAGAGAGAGAGAGAGAGAGAGAAACAATTCAACCAAGGGTCAAGGAGATACATTGTTTGGAATGTTATTTACTGAGAAAGAGAGAGAGAGAGAGAGAGAGAGAGAGAGAGAGAGAGAGAGAGAGAGAGAGAGAGAAAATAACCAAATAAACCAAGGCCCAAGGAGATACATTGTATGGAATGCTATTGACTGGAGAGAGAGAGAGAGAGAGAGAGAGAGAGAGAGAGAGAGAGAGAGAGAGAGAGAGAGAGGGGGGGAAATAAACAAATAAACTGAGGGTCAAGGAGATACATTTGTTTGGAATGTTATTTACTGGAGAGAGAGAGAGAAAGAGAGAGAGAGGGGGAGAATAACCAAATAAACCAAGGGTCAAGGAGAGAGAGAGAGAGAGAGAGAGAGAGAGAGAGAGAGAGAGAGAGAGAGAGAGAGAGAGAAACAATTGAACCAAGGGTCAAGGAGATACATTCGTTTGGAATGTTATTTACTGGAGAGAGAGAGAGAGAGAGAGAGAGAGAGAGAGAGAGAGAGAGAGAGAGAGAGAGAGAAAATAACCAAATAAACCAAGGGCCAAGGAGATACATTGTATGGAATGCTATTGACTGGAGAGAGAGAGAGAGAGAGAGAGAGAGAGAGAGAGAGAGAGAGAGAGAGATAACCAAGGGTCAAGGAGATACATTTGTATGGAAAATTATTTACTGGAGAGAGAGAGAGAGAGAGAGAGAGAGAGAGAGAGAGAGAGAGAGAGAGAGAGAGAGAGAGAGAGAGAGAGATAGGAATATTTGTAATTCTAAGGCCGTTGCGGCATTGAACTGGGTAAATCTTAGCTAGAACGCTGAAGACAAGAAAATAAACAAGGAAATAAGGAAAACAATCAGACAAAACAAGGTTCATAGAGATACATTCGTATGAAATGTTCTTTACCAGAGATTTTCTTTTGATGGGAACTTTACCTGCGAGGGAAAGAGTGGATTAAATGGGTTAAATATTCATCTATTACTTTTCAGAATATAAATTAATTCGACATAACTCCAGACCGTGATCTTCTCAAAAATAACCTTTACCACTTTATCGCATTCTATCAACTGCGTCACTTCTCTTGGGGTTTTTCACAGTCAAACACTCACTCGGACTGAAATACCCTCTTTAGGAAACATAAAGTAATGACCCATTTCATTATTATAAAACACTCATTCTGGTTGAAATTCCCTCTTTGGGAAACATTAAGAAATGATAATAATGAGTCATTCTTTTGATATCAGATGGAAAAATACTGTCGAAAAATGAGAGCTTTCATTAATAACTCATGCACAGAATTTCCCTAAAACACTAACCATCTTTTTTGAAAATTAATTTTTAAAAACCAACCTTGCAGGAAAAAAAATAGGCGCTGCATTTTCTCTGTGTCGAATAAAAACGGGCTCTCGTGGGATTATAAAAACAGCGTTTTGTGTTTTTTTTTATGTCGAGAAAAAATGAAGCTCAATAGCATTAAAAAAATATCTAACTTTTACTTCCATGGAGCTCAGAATTTGCCATTCATGGATGAAAAAAAAATTCCCTAAGGTTTTCTTATTAAGCAATAAAAATGCCAAATAAAAAATTCTCCTGTTGATTTGATATGCATTCGCATAAGTGTACATTTTGGAGGGGAAAATATTTATAATTATAAAATACTACAGTCTAGACTGGCGTCTTTAGGCAATGAAATTTTTTGAACTATCAAACTGACGAAAAAATTATATGAAACCTATGTTTCAATATTTAGTGAATAAATGAAGTCAGTTTTTATGTAGTAAAGAGTATGTGAAGGAAACAATGGTTTTAAGTCTTAACAGAGAAAATTTTACAAAGGAAATAAAGTTTCCCTTTCTTTGCCTGTCACATTATTCTGATAAATCAGTTCGCTGAATTTAGGAAAACGATTTTTTTTACTCACAATCACAAAGCAATTGTCAGTTGAATTTATATAGTAACCAATAATGCTCCGGAAAAAATTACAGAATTACAGGAAATAAACTTATCTCTCACTTTTGTTTGTTCACGAAAATTGCCGTGAAAATTGGTCCCTCCAATGACCATTGAAGAAGAAGACGGAGGGTTAGGGGTTGGGGGGAGAGAGAGAGAGAGAGAGAGAGAGAGAGAGAGAGAGAGAGAGAGAGAGAGAGAGAGAGAGACAGACAGACAGACAGACAGAGACAGAGAGAGAAAGTATGCATGTTAATAGGAATAAACATTATTCAAGTAAATTCTTCACAATTTCCCATAATTCATAATTACGGATTCTCTCTCTCTCTCTCTCTCTCTCTCTCTCTCTCTCTCTCTCTCTCTCTCTCTCTCTCTCTTAAAGAAATACAAATATGAACCAAACCAAAATCTCCAAGTGTAACAAGATAAATAAACAAAACATCCCTACCGAAACCGCGAGTTCGTATCCCAGTAATAAAAAATAAGATAAAAATAAATCTAAGAAAGTTGGTCATATTATGAAAAATTCCGAGTCGTCCTGAAAGCCACTGCAGCAAAGCGTGTTAACACGATTTTCCGCTTCCGTGAATAGAAAGGAGGAGATGAAAGAATGACGAAAAACCCCGCGTGAACCATGAAATATTAAATTTTTCTCATTTTTCAAAGACTGAAATGTCGTTTTTATGTTGGCAGTCAAGTGCCATTAATTTTGATATAGCTTGCATGCCGGATGATGAGCCATAAAATAGATGTGATTGCATACATGCCAATGATAAAACATTACTTACGCGAGATGCATGTTTAATGAATCTTGCAGTACAATATGTCAACTTTTTAAAGATTGAAATGTCTTTTATGTTTTCTGTAAAAGAAAACTATTGTCTGTCCGTCCGCACTTTATTCTGTCCGCACTTTTTCTGTCCGCACTTTTTCTGTCCGCCCTCACATCTTGAAAACTACTGAGGCTGGAGGGTTGCAAATTGGTATGTTGATCATCCACCCTCCAATCATCAAACATACCAAATTTCAGCCCTCTAGCCTCAGTACTTTTTTATTTTATCCAAGGTTAAAGTTAGCCAAAATCGTGCTTCTGACAACGATATGAGATAGGCCACCACCGGGCCGTAGTTAAAGTTTCATGGGCGGCGGCTCATGCAACATTATACCGAGACCACCGAAAGATAGATCTATTTTCGGTGGCCTTGATTATACGAAGTAGCGGCTGCACAGAAAGTTCGATTGCGCCGAAGAAACTTCGACTCATTTTTTACTTGTTTATATTGTCAGTCATGTTCCGAGTAATTTCCACATAACTTTCATGTCGAATAATAAACCATGAAACAGGAAAGATTGCATAAACAATTATAACAAAAGAATATTTACGTAACGTGAACGTGTCATATCTTATAAATCTTGCATTACATTATGTCAGCTTACCAAAGACTGGAAGACCTTATGTATGTCAACATTCATATTCCATTAATTCTGATATAACCTTCATATCGAATAATGGACAATGTGAAGTCAATATGAATGCATAAACAACAATAGCAAAAGACTGTTTAAATAACATCTCAAGTCTTGTAAATCTTCCGGTACATTTTGTCAACTTTTCCACTTGGAAACTGTTGCAGAAGCCATTCCACACAAATGAATCCATCCGACCATCCGTGCTTATTCGTACTCCCCTTTCATTTCTTCTTGGGTGCATTTTTGTGCATTTTCTTTCTGCTTGAAACTGATGCATCGTCAGCTGTTATAATAATAATAATAATAATAATAATAATAATAATAATAATAATAATAATAATAATAATAATAATAATAATAAAGTAATAATAATAATTGAGACAAACTTCTTTCAGACGAAACTTCTTTAATAATAATAATAATAATAATAATAATAATAATAATAATAATAATAATAATAATAATAATAATAAGAAGACCCTCTAATAAAACTTTTGATAATAATAATAATAATAATAATAATAATAATAATAATAATAATAATAATAAGGAAGAAGGCCCTCTTTGAGACAAACTTCCTTTCAGCGAAATTAATAATAATAATAATAATAATAATAATAATAATAATAATAATAATAATAATAATAATAATAATAATAATAACCATTACATAGGAAAACTCGTAAGTTTGAGTTAATTTCATATTGAGATTTCTCAGCCTCCTTTATAATTCTTTTCCTTTAAAAGAATTGGAAGGAAGACTGAGAAGACTCTATATAAAATAAAGTCAGTTTATGCAGGCATCCGATGAAACAGCACTTCTTTAAGTGAGGGTCAACTTCCTTTTAATAATAATAATAATAATAATAATAATAATAATAATAATAATAATAATAATAATAACACGCCAGGGGTAAGACTGGTACTTTGTAAAAAATCTAAATAGAAAAACAAGACCGTCAAACTTTGCTTTCCATATTCATATAAATTACTTAGTGGCAGGTTTTTTGTTGACATCATGAACAATGTTTTATGATGATTCCCGTCAATCTACTTCAATAAATCTTGAGGGTATTCCCTTCTACAAGAAAAGTGAGGTAGACCGGAATAAGATAAATATATTAAGGGACCTTTGTAAATGTACGCAGATACACACTTGAAACATGACCTGTTAGATACCTCCATAATTGCTTATTCGTAAACGTCATTCATTTTTCGTCTACCACAAAATGAAATCATTGATGATGAAGAGATTTCCTGAGGTTACTGTGAGGGAATTTTCCATTTCACTCATATGACGTCAGCAATGGCCTTGTGTGACGTCATAAGGACAAAACGAGTGCGTTTGGTTCTTTGAGGGGAATACTTCATAACAAAGCCATTACTTTAAGCTGTGGAAAGTGACAAAGAAGGATAAAAGTCTATAAAAAGGTTGTTTACCATATGGAATAATAATAATAATAATAATAATAATAATAATAATAATAATAATAATAATAATAATAATAATAACTGAAAAGGCAGTGTAAAATGAGGATAATTATAAGCATGATATTCACATTAAAATGGAATTTATGAAAATATTTGGAAATGCACAAACAACGAAAACCTTCATAGTTTCAGATTTCATAAATTCGGAAAATGCAAAATGACAACTAACAATATAAAATAATTTCGAACAAATACTTCTCGCTGACCTGTTCATATTCCTGAGAGACCTAAATAGGTCAGGGTAAGGCTGTTAAAAAGTCGAATTTTCTTACTGACCCAGAGACGAGACCAATACTTGCCTGCCTTCGAAAAAGACTTTCAATTAGTCCTTAGACGAGACATCTTTAACCTGGTGTTTTAAATTCACCTCATTTCACTTCACCTCGCAACTTGCCTAATAGATTCTGCAACAAAGAGGTTTGGAAATTTATCTTTTTCCAAGTCGTGTTTTGAATGAAGAGTTTGTACCCAATCCACTCAACAGAGCGAGATTGTTGTTCTGAAGTTTTATCTGAAGATTAATTAGTATTTCAATAGTCATGCAGCAATCTTTAAACAATGCATATAATACAATGAATTACTGAATGACAAGAAAGGCTAATTGTTTTATATGCTGCAGAATATAATGCCTGATTATTTTTGACAGGGAATTGGGCCAAGAATTTCAGCTCTCTAGACACATATATGAAGACAAATTCAATTCATCTCTTCGATAAGCCTCTTATCAGAAATGAGAATTATTTCATATGCAGCAGAATATATAATGCCTGATTATTTTTGACAGGGAATTGGTCCATGAATTTCAACTCTCTTACCCAATTGCAAGTGAGGAGCCATCTGGTATTTTGGCATCTGGCTCCCAGAATCTGTAGTTTAAACGTGAAAATTAAGCAGAATAGGCCGGAATATACCCCGAGATAGACTTATGAAAACAAATTTAATTCATCTCTTCGATAAATCTCTTATCAGAATAATATATCAGTTTGTGAATGACGAGAAATGAGAATATATAATGCCTGATTATTTTTGACAGGGAATTAGTCCATGAATTTCAACTCTCTTACTCAATTGCAAGTGAGGAGTCATCTGACATTTTGGCATCTGACTCCCAGAATCTGAAGTTTGAACATGAAAATTTCACAGAATAGGCCGGAATATACTCCGGGATAGACATATGAAGACAAATCTATTTAATCTCTTTGATAATTCTCTTATGAAAATGTATGTCAGCTTGTGACACAATAGCTGTGGGCACAAAAGCTCCTGGTATGGATATTCAGTAACAATTTTAGGTTACCAAGGCTTTTACGGTGCATTCTTTCTTTCCAGATTGAGTGCAGGCAAACTTAGTCAAAGTAAGCAAAAGTATATTAATGACGATGCCTCGGAGAAAAACAAAAATAATTTTTTTTTATAAACTGAAGATACTTTTATGAAGGCAGGACAAGCGCGAGAGTGCGAGGATAATTATTATTGGAACAAAATTGCATTAGCTACATAATTATAGGTAATGGGGAATAGCTCATACAAGGCGTGTTTTAAGAGAAAAAGAGAAAAGCAAACTGGACTTACCATCGATAAAAAATCAAACAAAGATTAGATGCTGGAGAAAAATTCATGCAATAATTTTCTATTTAAATGAAGCAAAAATTAAAATCCGTAACGAAGACATATTTTTAGAGGATTTGCTCATGAACATAATGATGATATATAATGAACTTTAATTTGATCTTGCTAGTCCATATTTTTATATAACATTGTTTTACTATCTTAAAGATCTTGCGATTGTAAGGACACTGTTAACAATCTGTTTGGCAGCGTAATGAATAACCGTTATTCAAAACTATGCTTCGCATATTTAAAAAGAAAGAAATTAATATCATATTTATGCACCTTAAATATTACTATTCAGCAACTTTAGGACCATCAACTTTAAATGACAGTGATAGCTGTAGCATAAACATAAGTCAGCTAGGGAATAATTTCTATCTCGAAAGTAAAAAAACTAAAAAAAAAACGATACATAGAGAGTTAATGTCTCACTTTTCTGCTGTGCATGTTACCTGTTTTCTGTGAATTTTACTGGTCTTTTCAGTGTCTTTCCATGATTTACTATTATTAATTAATTGCAAAGCTAGAACTGAAAATAATCAGAATGAGTATCTTGGACCTTTGGAATTGTCAAAATGGAATAATAAAAGCCGCATGAAAATAAATAATACATTGTAATAGGGGAGCTATTGAAAGACATTTCTCTTAATGATTTCACAATGGTGAGAAGTGTTAATCAGAAAGGCCTGGTGGAACTTTGGAATGATAATCTAAAAAAAAGGAAGATGTGTACTAGGGTTATAAATAATGGTGGAATTTCAGTATATTTAAGGATGGTGGTTGTGTTGTGGAATTGTAACTGTTGATTCAGGCAAGGAAAAGAGTGTGTGAACCAAATGATATTAATTAAAGAAATGGATAAGTTTGAATGTATCAGGTAATTTTAACTGAAAAATGGATGAGAAGTTTGAGTGTAAAAAATAATTGCCCGAAGTAGCCCGTTCAATAATGAATGTGATATTGACTGATATTTTAATGAGAAGGAACTTCCTCATAGGAGGAAGAGCTTATGGGCCACAAATAATAACAATGATATAATAACAGATACTAGTAATAGTATTAGCAGCTACAGTAGTAATAGTAGTAGCAATGGTAGCACTATTAAGAAGAATGAAAAATAGCACTAATAACGATAATCATAATGGTATTCATTACCGCAATGATATAAACATAACTAAGCTAAACAACTATCAGTAACAACAATAACAACAACAACAACAACTAAATACGAACATATAATAATAATCTCACTGAATATACGACCTATTTAATGAGACAGAGCCACTCGAGCTAAGGTCAAAGGCTCCATTCGAGGTCAATTGAATGTGAAAGTGGGTGCGACAATAAAGGGTCCTCAAGACTCCGGTCGACAAATGAGGAAATAAAAGATTAAAGAGAGAAATATTTGGATAAACTGTCATGCTTTTAGGGGGGGAAAAATCAGTGGAAAATCATTTTATAATAGATTATCGTGCTTTTAGGAAATTTCGTCATCCTGAATAAGCATGTATGTTCACTCATAAAATTAAATTGCGGTTTTCGTAAATGTGAAATTAAAGAATTTTTCATCTAAAAGTAGAAATTAGACCATTTTTCAGCCGTTCGGCAAATGAGTAAATAGAGGATTAAAGGGGGGAACATTTGGATAAATTGTCATGCTTTTAGTAAAAAGGTTTTTATGAAAAATAAAGCACTGATAAACTTCCGTGTTTTTAGGGGAAAAAATATTAATGAAAAATTAAGCATTTTTTGGATCGTATAGCCTGGAATTCTTACCATCCTGAATAAGCATTTCTACTCCACGAACTAAAGTTGTGCTTTTTGTATAAATGAAATTTGAAAATTATTTATTAAAAAGTAAAAATTGGACCATTTTTCAGATTAAGCTGGACTGTGCAACAATAAAGAATCCTCTAGACTTAAACATTATTGAAGGGAGAAATAATTGGATAAATTGTCTCGTTTTTAGGAAAAAAATCAATGGAAAATCATATTATGATAAATCATCGTGCCCTAAAAAAAGAAGTTAATGGAAAATCCTTTTTTTATGGAATAATATGGCATTTTTATCATTCCTGAACAAGCGTGTGTGTTCACTGTCATAAAATTAAATTGCGGTTTTCATGAATGTGAAATATAAAAATTATTCATCTAAAAGTAAGAATTAGATCGTTTTGCAGCCGTTCGACAAATGATTGAATAAAGAGTTAAAGGGAGAAATATTTGGATATATTGTCGTTCTTTTAGGGAAAAGCACTGATATTGCCGTGCTTTTATGACAAAAAATAAATAATGGAGAATCATTATTTGGGATGGAATAAACTGGAATTTTTATCACCCTGAATAAGCGCGTATATTCACTCTCACGAAATGAAACTGCGCTTTTCGTAACTATGAAATAAGAAAAATCAATTTAAAAGTAAAAATTAGACCATTTTTCGGGTTAAGCGGAACTGTAACATAAAAGCAGTATCTGTTAGTTTTCAAGTGATTTTTTGAACAGGGATGAAAGTTATTTTGCAACGAATAACGGCGAAATGTAAAGAAATGTGAAAAAAATAAATAAATAAAAGAAAATTTTCAGGGGTGAAAGTTATCGACACCATAGCCGAGAAATATGAGAATTAAGCCAGAGATAGCCAGAAATGTAAGTGAAGTTGCCTTATGGAACATAAACACCGAATGAAACAAAAAAAACAATACCAAATAAAACAACAACCAAAATCGCCAAAAAAAAAAAGGTCGAAATATGACTGATAATAATGATAACGATGCAGAAAAATGGCCATGAAAAAATTAAAACCGCAATTTTAAAACAAACATAATACTTCATATATATACCCCAGTGTATTAACTATGAGGTTAGCAAGAGAAGTCGTTTCCCGAAGTGTTTAATCGAAGTTTATGCTTCAGCACAGGTTTAACGAGAAGAAGAATGTTAGTACTGAGGTTTGTGTTTACAGAAGAGATTACAACGGATGAATGATACGTCCGTGTTTTGCAAAGTTACTGCGCTTGATGCGATGAGAACGAAACAAGATAAAGGATACGACGTAAAGAGACCAAATGATTACCCTTATAGAAGAAAGATCGTATTTCTCGCTGAAAAGAGGAGGCACTTATGAAGGCGATCTCGGGAAAGATCGCGTTCCGCGATGAGAGGGTAATAAATCAAAAGAGCTGAATGACGCGATCTTAAAACGCCGAAGAGACAATTGATTAAAGCGTCAAGGGAAGAAGTCGGAGAAGAAATTGCACCACACATAAAGCAAATCATCTTATGATAATGATGAGTTGCTAATCATTTTGTAAACTAAAGCAAATCTTTACATAACAGGGATGAAAAATATTTATTTTTGCTATGCATCCATTTTTTATCATGCACAGCCTTAAATTCAAACATCTCGCTCGATGTTAATTGGTGTTGGCCTACATAAGCGGGTCCATATACGTAACGACGAAGTTTTTGCAACAGAAATGAAAACTTGAAATGTATTGAAAAAGAAGTTTGGCAAAGAACTTCACGAAAGGAACGTTAAACCTTTAGTTGCGACTCTTGCCCTTCTTGTGTTACCAAAGAACAAAACACAACGAGAAAGACGATCAAATTGTAAACATGTAAAAAATGCGCCGAAGTTTCTTCGGCGCAATCGATTTTTCTGTACAGCCGCTACAGCGCATAACCAAGGCCACCGGAAATAGATCTACCTTTCGGTGGTCTCGCTATAATGCTGTATGACCCACGACCCATGAAACTTGAACCACGGCCAGGTGGTGGCCTATCCTATATCGATGCCAGAAGCACAATTATGACTAATTTTAACCTTGAATAAAATCAAAATTACTGAGGCTAGAGGGCTGCAATTTGGTATGTTTGATGACTGGAAGGTGGATGATCAGCATACCAACTTGCAGCCCTCCAGCCTCAGTGGTTTTTAAGATCAGGGGGCGGCCAGATAAAGCACGGACAGAAAAAGTGCGGACAGATAAAGGTGCGGACAGAATAAAGTGCAGACGGACAGACAAAGCCGGCACAATAGCTTTGTTTTACAGAAAACAAAAATGGCCCCTTGGAAAGTGGAAGGAGCTAGATTGCAATTGGGGAACACACTTAAGCGACCGGAAAACAGAAAAGAGTTGATGGAATTGACTGATAGATGAGACGCTGGGTACGAAGAGAAAGTGATCAAGAGAAATACGAAAGCGAGGAAAGTAAGTGCAAAGACCTTTCGATGAGTTTTCGATTGGCTGAAGGAGATGCTGAGTTACGATGATTTGGGAGGAAATGAGGATGAAGCCAGGAATTGCCTGAGGTCTGACAACAGGGCGATGATGAGAAGGATCGTCGAATGTATGTATGAAAACCGCACACACTTTGCGAATGTATACACAACACAGACACACACACACACACATATATATATATATATATATATATATATATATATATATATATATATATATATATATATATATATATATATATATATATATATATATATATATATATATATATATGTATGTATGTATGTATATGTATATGCAACTGGTCACGAAGGTGACCTATGAAAAAGAGTGTATCAGCCTTTCGAGAGATCATAGGACTGAACACAGCATGTAACGAAATGCTTGGGTGTTTTTCGCATTCAGCAAAAAGTCAACGTTCTCAGAGATCCTTAGTTACAACACACGTGTGAATAGAAGAGCAGATCAACACAGAAACTTCTCGAAGGTTTATCCGGTTACAGATCCGGTTTTGCAGAGAATATCACTGCGTTTTTTTTCCCCTGGTTGAGTGAGTAGGTACGTGTGTGACCAAGTATCTCGTGACGCCTTGGAGTACAGAGGGCTCGTCTTTGTCGGACATTGAACTCGATTGGGGATGTCACGAAGGTGTGTTCATATATGCGTTATTTGTATAACTGAGCATTTGAACTGTGCAAAAGGGGAAGCACACACATGGAGTCTGTGTTCCAGAGGACTTTTGTGAAGTGAGTACAACTCATATTATGTTGCAGTAAAATCCTGTGAAACGTTTTGACTCTTTTTGAGTATGGTTAATATGATGATATCTTTTTCCCCTTACAGGAATCCCACTTTCCCCTTCAAAATATGGAGTTCTGTGACATTTATTCATATATGAAATTACTTTTATAATGAACTGTGTGACCGTTTTATTGTTTTGGATGACAGATGGGTTGTTTATGCATTTTACCTTAAATAATCGGGTGTCGATGCCTGGACCTTATTCAGTAGATTTAAAATGTGTGAGTCATTCGATTTCATTCTTTCGTAGCTTATTTGAAGTTATTTTCCGTTATTTCTGTCATTAAAGTTTAGTTTTGTAACTCAGTGTCTCATTCCATTGGGCCTTGGAATTTAGTTAGGTGAAATGAATAACTTATGATGCGAAGATGAAAAATCAGTTGACACAACAAGTCGGCTCTCGCTACCAAACTCATCTCAGAGTAAGTGAGATGCTAACCTCTGTCCTTAAAACAGAGAAATAATAAAATATCGGCCTCGAAAATCGGTTTGGTAATATATATATATATATATATATATATATATATATATATATATATATATATATATATATATATATATATATATATATATATATATATATATATATATATATATATATATATATATATATATATATATATATATATATATATATATATATATATATATATATATATATATATATATATATATATATATACATATTATATAATATATATATATATATATATATATATATATATATATAATATATATATATTCATATTATATATATACATATATGATATATATATATATATATATATATATATATATATATATATATATTTTATATATATGTATTGTTTGTGCAGGCATTTGTTGTTACCCAACTGATCAAGAACAGCTGATAACTGTCAATGCTCTATCTATGAAGAACAGTATTCTAACTGAAAGTTTTTCATGATATGTAGAACATTGTATCATCAATTTTAAAATCGTCTATTGACCAAAATGTTTGCAAAGTTTGTAAATCAATAAATCTGATTATTCTTTTTCGTGTATAAACAGGTTGGAGAGAGAGAGAGAGAGAGAGAGAGAGAGAGAGAGAGAGAGAGAGAGAGAGAGAGAGAGAGAGAGAGCAATATTCTTCAAAATTAAAATTCCTATAATCATGTAAAATTTTAAGCTACAGAGTTCTTAGCTGTTTCCCTGGGTGCTCGTGTCCTAACCAATAGTAAACACGCAAAGATTATGCGCGCGGATATACACACACATACATACACACATACATACACACCCAAAACTTAATCCCCTGAAGTATAATTAAAACCTTAGCACTAGTTTATTGTTGTGTACCCTCAAGGGGTAACAGAATACTAAACAATGTGTTAAAGAGGAAGAGAGAAAATAGACGAATATAAAGGAAAAAACGGTTCATTTGCAACAACTGAGTGTATAGGTTTTATCATATTGTTTGTAACGATACAGGAGTCGGGAGATGTGTAAACAAGGAAAGATATTTCTAATTTTACAGCCCGTTCATGTCTTTGTTTGTTTTGCTATTTTTACATCAATTTGCGAGAACAATGCTTACATTGCTATTGATAGCCGGAAGTCTAATACGGAAATAGATAAACAAGAAAGGAAGGGAAACACGAGAACAAAAGGTAAAGAAAGTTGAATACGAAATAAACATAAGAAATTAGAAGTAAAAGCATAGCCTATTACATGTCTTTGTCAATTTTGACATTTTTATCCGGATTAGAGAGAACGTTGCTTACATTGGCAAGTCTAGTACAGAAACGGATA
The DNA here is from genome assembly GCF_040412425.1 of Macrobrachium rosenbergii. NCBI lineage: Eukaryota > Metazoa > Arthropoda > Malacostraca > Decapoda > Palaemonidae > Macrobrachium > Macrobrachium rosenbergii. The sequence goes on along the minus strand of NC_089762.1, from coordinate 35,852,345 downwards.
AACAAGGAAAGGAACAATGAAAACACCAGAAATTAAGTCGAATTAAATATAAAATAAACAACAGAAAATTAAAAGTAAACAGAATAGCTCATTACGAAAGAGAAACTAAAATCAATACCTCAAAAGGAATCACCGCGCGTAATCAACTTTCCCTCTTTTGTAAAAGATCAAACTTCCCGAATAATACTTTCTATGGCGCTTCATGAACCCCATTACCATTCCGTGTTTCATCTGCCGCAGTAAACCATCGCTCCATAATGAACCCATCCCCACTCCCATCGGTCTAATCTCCATAATTATCCTTCTTCCCTTTGTGCTGCTTTTAACTCGCCCACTGGAAGCAATTCCCCCAAAACGAAGCCAAATTGTCTTCCGCTCTCTATATTTCCGCAATTCCCGGGAATTTTCTTCTTATTTGCTTAGAAATTCCTCATTTGTTCTCCGTTATGGAAATGGCTTCTCATTAGACTGGCCAAAGGTTTGTTTGTTACAATTTTTCCACCGACCGCCCTGCCCTAATATCTCTCTCTCTCTCTCTCTCTCTCTCTCTCTCTCTCTCTCTCTCTCTCTCTCGTGATTAAAACTTCTGCTCTTTCAAGGGATGAGATTTAATTGCCCTGCCGTAGGCCTATGAAGGGAAAGTAGAGATGGACTCGGAAAAATGTTAGGCGTATTCCAGTAACGAAACCTCTTAGTGAGACGAAGTGAAAGTAAATATATCATGAAAACACAGTGTATATTCGTATATGCACGTTATTGCATATCATGCACGTTGCCTATAAATGAACATTAGAATGTACTTCTAGGAATTTAACGTGAATAATATTCCATCAAGGGTGAGTCAAAATGAGGTCTATCCTCCTAATGATTTCTTGTATTCCAACACAGTTGTCACTTTTGGGAAAAAGACTTACTATCATATCGTCTATGGACTATTCTTCATATGTCCTTCAATTCCTCATTTTGTCGTTCCTTATATTTCTGTTCGGTATGATTTTGATACGAACGGGAAAAGGTATTGTAAAAGGCTGAACTATGCATTCTATAAAACACCACAAGTCTAGTAAAGAAATAGTTAAACAAGGAAAGATGTGAATTAATTAGGAAAAATATTATTAGATAATAGTTCCCGTATTTTATACACATGTGTGTAAGTAGATATATATATAGATATATATATATATATATATATATATATATATATATATATATATATATATATATATATATATATATATATATATATATATATATATATATATATATATATATATATATGTATATGTATATGTATATGTATATGTATATGTATATGTATATGTATGTATATGCGTGTATGCATGAATGTGTAATATATACAGAAGAACAATACACCAAATAAACACTCAAATCAAACATTTTAAAAATCTTATAAAACATTTTTCTTCACTTGGGTGTAAGATAAAAAAAAAAAAAGACTGTGGGCTAACCTTCAGGAAACTAGATAAAAAAAAAAACTTGAGACAAATTCTTGATCAGAACGATTCGGCACCTCGGGGGATTCCGCAAAATAAGGTTGGAGTTTTCTGATAAAGGTTTTCTCTTCCGTCCTGAAATATTGAACGTTCCAGTAAAAATAGGATTTCAGGATTTCGTGGATTATATATTTTTGCTCGGAGGTTCAACTCACACACACACACTCACGCATATATATGTATATATATATATATATATATATATATATATATATATATATATATATATATATATATATATATATATATATATATATATGATATATGTATATATATATATATATGTATATATATATATATATCTACATATATATATATATATATATATATATATATATATATATATATATATATATATATATATATTACTAAAAGGACCTCATTCAAACTGGATGGTATCAGATGTACGGATACTTGATAATGTGGACTGTTTGTCCAAGAAAGCTTGTAACTTTTTCTGAATAAATACTCCATCAGATACCCTCCAGTTTGAATGAGGTCCTTTTAGTAATTCTACTAATGCACAGAACAATTGTGTATGTGATAAAGTTAACATATATATATATATATATATATATATATATATATATATATATATATATATATATATATATATATATAAATATATATAATATATAACTAAATATATATGTATATATACATATATATATATATTTATATATATATATGCATATATATATATATATATATATATATATATATATATATATATATATATATATATATATATATATATATATATATACATATATATGTATCTACATGTTTGTATGCTCATATCAAAATAAATATTCTGTCGCCTATATATAAATCAAGATAGAATTCTTACCACATCCAAGAAATAAGCGAATGGTTCTTGTACGGGCATTCAGACAAAATCTTCCCAATTTAAACGCGTCTTTAGAGGCTATGATGATGATGATGATGATAATGAGATGATGGTGAAGATGAAACCGGATGTGTTAGGTATGACTGATTGACACTTAGGTTCCAAACGACCAGTCTAGAGGAACAATTTTACCTTTATTGTTTCCTGGAGAAATTTGGACCAGTTACAGATTCGAAACAGGGTCTATTTAATTGAATTGAATTGTATATAGAATTTAGGCCAAAGGCCAAGCAATGGGACCTACGAGGCCATTCAGCGCTGAAACGGAAATTGACAGTAAAAGGTTTGAAAGGTGTAACAGGAGAAAAACCTCGCAGTTGCACTATGAATCAATTGTTAGGAGAGGGTGGAAAGTACGATGAACGAAAGAGAATATGAAAGGAGGTACAGTAAAAGGAACGAAAGGGGTTGCAGCTAGGGACCGATGGCACGCTGCAAAGAACCTTATGTAATGCCTACAGTGCACCGCACGAGGTGCACTGACGGCACTAACCCCCCCCCCCCCCCAAGGCGGACAGGGATTATTGCTTCTTTGGGAAAAATGCATCAGTTACATATTCAAAACAGGTAACTGAATGAGAAATATCTAAAGTGTTTATTCCGTATCTCGCTGAACTAAATTCATTTCTTAATGTTTCATTTCCTTCGGACTAATGAGAAAAGGCAAATTTTGCCAAAAGCTGTTTACCATAAATCTACCTGTAGAATTATTTGTATTTTACATTCTTCCCTTATGAAATTTGTATCTTGCGTCTCATTTGTTTCTTACTTAAAAACTAAAGACACTTCCTCCAAGGTGAAAATTCCTTATTTCTTAAACAAAACTAAAACATTCCTTTTGTATCTATCTATCTGTCTATCTATCTATCTATCTATCTATCTATTAATCTATCTATCTATATATCTATACATACATATGTCTGTCTATCTATCTATCTATCTATAGGTCGTTTTATTATGCACAACTAGATTACACCCTAATCAATTTTGACTGACAGAGCTATCACAAAAAAATATAATTCCATCATCTATCATTCGCTTCAATAATATTTCGAGCTTAGGGACTTCCAGCTTTCAATTAAAATTATTTATGCATTAGATAATTTACATAGAAATTATTTCCATTCCAATAACTCGCCATCTGATTTGTAATATATGCTAACTGGGCAAATCTTTTGTAATATATAACCATCTCGTTAATTTGATAACATACGGAAACAAGTAGAAAATGCGCCGAAGTTTCTTAGGCGCAATCGAGTTTTCTGTACAGCCGCCAATGAAGGCCACCGAAAATAATGAAGGCCACCGAAAATAAATCTATCTTTCGGTGGTCTCGGTATAATGCAGCATGAGCCGCGGCCATTGAACTTCAACCAAGGCCCGGTGGTGGCCTATCCTATATCGTTGCCAGAAGCACGACTATGACTAAATTTAACCTTAAACAAAATAAAAACTACTGTGGCTAGAGGGCTGCAATTTGTTATGTTTGATGATTGGAGGGTGGATGATCAACATACCAATTTCCAGCCCT
>NC_089762.1:35835890-35843390 GCF_040412425.1 Macrobrachium rosenbergii | reverse complement strand
ATCTGAAAGATCTTTATATATATATATATATATATATATATATATATATATAAGCTGAAAAGACTAGATTAAATCTGAGGATGATTAACTGCTGAGTACGAATGGAGGCTAATGCATATGTATGTGTATGAATGTATGTATACATGTATATAAATGTATATGAATACACATACATATATGTATATATAAATATATATGCATACATAATGTATACAAATATATATAAATATACATATAAATAAATATGTATATATGCATATATACATATACATTTAAAAAAATATCTCCATTGTCTTTAAATACGATACACAGAAATGTAGGCTGCAGAGCTTACCAGAAACAAAAGAGAGAGAACAGTAAAAGATATTCGTAGCAGTACAGTTACAAGAGAATGAAAGACAAGAACAGACGGAGGTAGAGAATGGGACCATTTATCTTTACATCCTCCGAGTCCTATAGGAATTGTCCACGTGTCAGGAACAGAATGGGATCTCTAAGTCATTCAGAGTTTCACGTGAGTGAAATAACAAAGCTATATAGACTGCACCCAGAAAGCTGTAGTCTTCTTGTGCCACCTTTTTCAATGGGAAAAACTCGTATGATGTATATTATATATATATATATATATATATATATATATATATATATATATATATATATATATATATATATATATATATATATATATATATAATATATATGTGTGTGTATATATATATATATATATATATATAATATATATATATGGAATATGAATATATATATATATATAAAATATATACATCACACTGGAGTTTTCCCATTGAAGCAGACTGCTAAAAAAGGACAAGAAGACTACAGCTTTCTGGGTGCAGTCTATATCTTTGTTATTTCATCACGTGAATATCTGAATGATATATAGAGATATATATTCTGTTCCTGACACGTCATTTTCCATTGGGAAAGGCAAGGTGCAATGTACTGGATATTAAACGATATTTGCGGTTTAACATTTGTGAACATAAAGATTTCGAGAGTGTGTAGGTGATAAAAATTTACATATGTGTATATATATATGTGTGTGTGTGCGTGTGTAAGTGTGTGTGTATGTTTTTGCGTGCATGCGCCTGTGTACGATAATTACAATCCAAGCAAATAACCCCATCAACGTCAGACCGCTATATTGGCAAAAAAAGTTTTAAAAAAAGAGAGATTATCCCCAGTGTTTGTCTCCATGATTATGTAAATACAGTAACTTTCATCAGCAGTATTTTGTGGTGGCGTAAATCGCCCTTTAAATATTTTCCCAAATATTAACGAGGGGACAAAAGGGGGCGGAATGAAATTCATTAAGCGCTGAACTTCTCTTTAAAAACTGGTAATGAAAAAAAAGTATCAAACTTGTCCTTGCACTTGGGGCATATCGCTCATTTTTTTAACCTCTTTCTTTTTATAAAGCTCTCTGTAATATGTCTCTATTTCTCAAGAGTAAAATAGCCATATACCTCTCCTAATTACTCTGAGTAGTAATATGCTAAATAGCTCACGTGTTTTCCTATCTCTTTTTCACGAAAAAAAAAATATTAAACTTGTTCTTGCACTTTAGTCACGTCGCTCACTTCTGTAATTCGCACTTTCCTTCCTGTACTGTACAAAGCCTTCTGTCGTATGACTCGGTTTCTCAGTCAAAAAATGTCCATATGGGTTCTTCTAGGTACTCTAAGTGGTAATATGCTATATAGTTCATGTGGTTTTTCTATCTGTTTTCCTTTATAAAACTGAAAATCTATTTCTTCGTTTCATGCCTTCACTTTCCATCAGGACAGTTCTATGTTCTCTCTAAAACTCTTATTGTAATTCATCTCAGTACTTCATACTTATCATCATTTTCTTTCTCCTTATTTCCCTAGTATCCTTTTTTGCGCCCACTTACATGATACTATTTTTAAGTCTTGCAAGTACACTTAAGTTTCCCATTTTCCTTCACTTGAGCTCCTTACTGCAATATCTCTACAGCAACTTCTTTTATTCCACTTGTCTTTGGTATCCCTTGATATTCTCATTCATTCAACAGCATTCCTGTATGTTTTCTTCACTTCCTTTATATAAAAGGCTAATGGTTTAAATGGAGATGGTAAACATTTTCATTTTCTTAATACATACATCGTTTATTTTCACCTTCATTCAAACACTTACTGACCTGAAATACTCTAAGAATTGCATCCGTCATGTGCGTGTTCTAATAATTTTCTCTGGTAACCATATTTTCCAACAATTATTAATATGTTCTAGAATATATTTCCAAAAACGCCTCCTCATTCTCCTTCACACACACCAGAATCATCAAACCATCTTCTTCTACCCTTCGTATTCAAATAAAAAAACGCTTAATTTCCCCTAAACAAAAGGAAAAATTAAAAATCAACAATCACGCCAAGTATTCAAATCAACAAACGCTTAAGTTTCCCTCAACAAAAGGAAAAATTAAAAATAAAAAAAAACTCTAGGCAGAGAGAGAGAGAGATTCTGATTCTCGTAAACGTTCCCGTGGAATATATGCTCTCTTCTACCATATGTGCTTTCTCCACTACTTCCCACAGATCTAACAACAGATTTCCAGGGCTGCTTCATTTGACTTTCTCTTTTCCTGGTGTGGGCGATTCCTCCGTCAGGAAAAGAGTGAGTCAAATGTGAGCCAAATGCAGTGGCGTCGCTATGGGGGGCCAGGGAAGGCCCACCCCCCAGTTGAAATTCCCTTTGTAGCTAAACTTTAACCTTACAGCATTTGATACATTTGCATGTAGTAAGAGTTGAAAATTAATTGAAAATTGAGCTCTATCATTTCAAATACAGGTTTACTAATTACTAACACTGTTATTTTTCTTCATTCACATGGAGATATACATTCGAGAATAGTATATTTTACTAATTACAGAATTAGTACATTAGTTTTATGTAATTTTCTTTGACCCCACCCAAAAAATATCTTGGCCCCACCTAGGCACCCCCACTGATGGAATGCCAGCTACGCCACTGGTCAAATGGTCTAAATTTTTGTGGCATCAAGCACAACCTTACAGGGGCGTCATTTTGGGGGGGCTGGCGGGGTCAACTGCCCCCCTCAAGACTCAACTTGCCCCCCCGAGACCCACGTTGCCCCCCACTAAAAGCCTCAACTTGGCCCCCTCACCCCCAAGCCCCAAGAAGTAACAGCATGTTTTCTTTCTAAATGTGCAATCATAAATATATAAAATTTCTCAGAAATATTGTTTCTTGATCTTTGTCTGTCTACTACAGTAGCTACCAGTGATGATGAGATAAAACATATAGTAGTGGGAGTATATAATTTTTGCTGAAATATCTTGCTCATGTGGCTTCAAAAACACATAAAATAGCTCAAAATAAAAAAATAAAAAAAACTCAGCTGATTAGGCTCGCTTCGCTGGCCAAACCGTCTTTGCTCCCCACAATTAAAAATCTGAAATGACGCCCCTGCAACCTTACTATTCCTATTTTCCCAGTTTGAAGTGTAATTGTTATATATAATTTACATAACATTTGTTATACGATTTATATATCATTTCTATACAATTTATGTATAATTTCTTACTGGTGTTAAACTCGGCGTCTCACAAGGTATGTCTTAGGAAATCTCTTTGGATGTCATATATGAATCCACGGTCCTAATTTATTACTGTAATTTCATGGCAGCGAAACTGTTTCATCCCAGTATCGAGATTTGAAGCAAAAATCTATGAACACCAGATTGAGGAAGATTTGGCCTATTATATTTTAACAGAGAAAAATTAATGCTTAACTCGAAGTACGAGACTTCTCACTCTGCATAACGTACAATCGACAAAAAACGAAAATAAACGAAACTGACTTCAGAAATGATAATAATTATTATTATCATTCAGAAAATGAACCCAATTTATATGGAATAAGCCCGCAAGGGCCATTGCCTTGAAATTCAAGCTTCCAAATTGTATGGAGTTCATTGGAAGGAAGTAACAGGAGGTATGGAAAATACAGAAAGAGGGGATCAGTTATTAGAAAAACAGATAAATTAACAAATTAATAGATAGATAAATAGAAATGTAGGTAAAATATTAAAATAAGAAAAGAAGATTTGAGATACCACAGAACACAGACAAGCAATAGACCAATACAGACTAAGCAACAGACCGATACAGACCAAGCATTAGACCGATACAGACCAGATACAGATCAAGCAACAGAAGCAACAGACCAATAGATACAGACCAAGCAATACAGACCAAGCAACAAACTGATACAGACCGATACAGACCAAGCAACAAACCAATACAGACCAAGCAACAAAGACCAATATACACGATCAGACCAGCAAACCAGACCGATATAGATCAAGCAATAGACCGATACAGACCAAGCAATAGACCGATACAGACCAAGCAACAAACTGATACAGCCCAAGCAATAGACCAATACAGACCAAGCAACAAACCAATACAGACCAAGCAATAGACCAATACAGACCAAGCAACAAACCGATACAGACCAAGCAATAGACCAATACAGACCAAGCAACAAACCAATACAATAGACCAATACAGACCAAGCAACAAAATACAGACCAATAGACCAATATAGACCAAGCGACAAACCAATACAGACCAAGCAATAGACCAATATAGACCAAGCAACAAACCAATACAGACCAAGCAATAGACCAATACAGACCAAGCAACAAACCGATACAACAAAGACCAATACAGACCGATACAGACCAAGCGACAAACCGTACAGACCAACAGACCAATATAGACCAAGCGACAAACCAATACAGACCAAGCAATAGACCAATATAGACCAAGCAACAAACCAACAGACCAACAGACCAAGACCAGCAACAAACCTGATACAGACCAACCGCCAATATAGACCAAGCAACAGACCGATACAGACCAAGCGACAAACCGATACAGACCAAGCAATAGACCAATATAGACCAAGCAACAGACCGATACAGACCAAGCGACAAACCGATACAGACCAAGCAATAGACCAATATAGACCAAGCAACAGACCGACAGAAACGACGATACAGACCAAGACCAATATAGACCAAGCAACAGACCAATACAGACCAAGCAACAAACCGATACAGACCGACCAATATAGACCAAGCAACAGACCAGACCAAGCGAGACCAACCGATACAGACCGAACAAGCCGATACAGAGACCAATACAGACCAAGCAACAGACCAATACAGACCCAACAGATACAGACCAAGGAACAAACCATACAGACCAAGCAATAGACCAATACAGAGCAACAGACCAATAGCAGAAGCAACAGACCGATACAGACCAAGGAACAAACCGATACAGACCAAGCAATAGACCAATACAGACCAAGCAACAGACCAATACAGACCAAGCAACAGACCAATACAGACCAAGCAACAGACCGATACAGACCAAGGAACAAACCGATACAGACCAACAGCATCAACCGATACAGACCAAGGAACTACAGACTGGGAGACAATAGACCAATGGAACAAGATGACTGTCTCAGACCAAGCAATAGACCAATTGCAACAGACCAACAGACCAAAAAAGCTGCTTGAGCTACAACTCTGATGTTCAGTTGAGCTAAAACTCACGTTTGTCTTCATTAGCTGTGACGAGTTCAGAATCATGGACATACTGTAGATGTGGGCGTTTAAATGTAGCTTATCTGAAGACGATTTGTGAAAATTGTTGTATAGTATATATATATATATATATATATATATATATATATATATATATATATATATATATATATATATATATATATATATATATATATATATTTAATTTATCACTGTTTTCATGGAAAGGAATTAATATAATGGTACTTTTATAGATCAACTAGCAAGAATTATATACTCCTAATGCTACTGGAATTAAAATTTTAATTCCTTTACCTTAATACGAACCATATAATTACTTTAACTAGTTTAGTGACTAGATGAGGTGACCGCATCCAGTATGAAAAACCCTCCTAATTTTTGCATGACAAAATCATTTTAATAGAGTTCAAACGAGTGATTTAACTTCCAGTAAAATACTTTTCAGTTTTAGCGTCCTATTACCGGTTGAAAGAGGACAAAAATATCAACCAAAGTCACTAGACCGCAATGAAGACACGACCCTTCATACCCTTCGTTGGGTCGTCGCCAGAAATGGGGGTGAAGAATTTTATGGTTTCGGGGAGAGACCTCCATTAATCCCCAAATCAGTTACCTCTAATCAGGTCGCATAATCAATCTTGTTTTACTCTTCCTCCAGCCCTCGCCAACAAAACCCTCAATCAGTGTGTGTGACACTCAATCGTTTCCCTCACGATCACGGTAACTTTTAAAGGGTTTCTATTCTTGAAGTTGATTGCTTACAGCATATTCTTTAAAGTTGGTGCTACTGTAGTATGATGTCTACCATCCATTTTCTACATTTGACATCTCTAGTACTAAGGGGCGAAAGCGAGTCAATGTTTTACGTGTTTAAACAGCCTGGGGAATCAAATAGTCTTGAAACATTGAGGAAAAAAAAGTTAAGTATACCTTAGTTTAACCGGGCCACTGAGCTGATTAACAGCTCTCCTAAGGCTGGCCTGAAGGACTAGACTTATTTTACGTGGCTAAGAATCAATTGGTTACCTAGCAACGGGACCTACAGCTTATTGCGGAATCCGAACCATATTATAGCGAGAAATGAATTTCTATCACCAGAAATAAATTCCTCAAATTCTTCATTTCATCGGAGACTCGAACCGGCGACTAGCAGAGTGGTAGCCGAGAACTCCGACTCGTCCATCGAATGACGAAAAGTGTATGAAAGCTCAACTTCGACTCGGCTAGCCCTGGGCAATAGTTTTGGGAAGTTTGCCATACGCCTTAACTGGGTTGTTTGGTAGAAAACATCCTAATTTTTTGGTAGATGCCGGTAGATAATATCATACTGTTGTAGCACCTTAAAGTTTTATTATAACTCAGATCACGATTATCAACATCACTATACATTATGAGTTCAAAATTTGAATGCCAATCGAAAATGCAGTCACTTTATGAAAAATTGGTTACATTTCCGTTTTCTATATGTTGCTCCCATAATCCAATGGCTGATTCTCGTTTTCTTTTATCTCTTCAGTGGTAAAGGCAGGAAAATTTTTAATCTTTTCGTTCTCATACTTACGTAAGAATCTAGAAAAAATCATATCTCTCTTTATATGATGCCGTGTAAATCAGTGGATGGAAAGTGTGCGCCAAGATATTAAGTAAAGTTGAGAAAATAAGACAAATAAAAACAATGAGGATTATAAAAAAAAAACTCGTTTTTGCACCTCTCAGTTATCACACTTCAAAGTATAAAGACACATACTTTAAACTATACAAAATGGATTTTTCTCCTCCTTTCCCATCACCCAATATATATATATATATATATATATATATATATATATATATATATATATATATATATATAT
>NC_089762.1:35828390-35833390 GCF_040412425.1 Macrobrachium rosenbergii | reverse complement strand
TTATCCCCGATGGGGAATTATCACCGAGGGGGAATTTTCTAAGTGATAAATGGATCAGTAGGCTACCGCCAGGCCTCGATCTTGGTGGCTCAATGGGTTGGCCGTCGAATGGAGTCGTTGGAAGGTACTGTGTCGAGGGATCGAGACCCGGCGGTACCGATCCATTTATCACTTAAAAAATTCCCCTTCGGTGATAATTCCCCATCGGGGATATTCCCGAAGTAGCGTGAATTGGATATTAAACGACATTTGCAGCTTCATGATTGTATGTAAATCACGGTGTGATAAAAATTTCATATATATATATATATATATATATATATATATATATATATATATATATATATATATATATATAATTTCTCCATCGAGAATCACTACATGTTTGTAACGTTGCGAATTTCCCTGAAACATCAACTAATACCTTTTATTACAACGGAGAAAAGCAACGAAGCCTAATATCATATATTCAGCAAGGAGTTGCCACACTTTTTTATTCTTTCGGTGAACAATGTCAAATTCTGACATGAAATCTCAAAATATTTCAGTTTGTAATATCTTTTCAAATACCTGAAAAGGTCTTAACCTGGAAACTTCGTGACAATCAGCTGTCAAAAAAATACAAATAATTTCAAGTTAGCTTCCAATCATTTTTTTCTGAATAGTGGAACCAAATTGGACAGATTAACAATCCTTTCTGAATTCTTCGTTTTATTTTTTTATGATAGAAAATATAATTATAGTAATTGCCCCTGTCATCAAAGAACCCGAAAATAACAATGTTCCCTTCGAAATTAAGCTAAACTTTATATTTTTCATAGTAAATTATTAGCTTTAACCTTTTCGTAAGTGACCTCTTTCAGCACATGACCCGTTGACCTTTCTGCCAAGGAAAAGGACAATTGAGCATATTGAAGCGAACGGTAAGTGATAAAAAAAAAAAAGTGTAATGCAAGCACACTAATTACCCTCGACCAGAAGACAATAGACGAGTTGGAAATTCATTTTCTTTTTCTGAAACTAAAAATACGATTATTTTTCCTTTTCTTGTCATTTTTTAGGAAATATTTCAAAAATATATTTAAAAGTTTCAAATATATATTAAGTTCCTTCCTTTGTTTTTTTTTTTATCGGAATTATTTTCTAATCATTTAATCTATATTCATAGCCCAATAACGATTCTCTCTCTCTCTCTCTCTCTCTCTCTCTCTCTCTCTCTCTCTCTCTCTCTCTCTCTCTCTCTCTCTCTTGTTACTAGCTCAAAGGTCTTTCGGCCCCTTTTCCCCCAAATTGACTTTATCGAAAACTGGGATGGGCAAACATTGATATGAAGATTGCTTAAATATATGTTCTTCCGTGTGTGTGTGTGTGTGTGTGTGTGTGTGTGTGTGAGAGAGAGAGAGAGAGAGAGAGAGAGAGAGAGAGAGAGAGAGAGAGAGAGAGAGAGAGATCTACGATTCAAAATTAGAACGAAGAGGGAGAAATGGTGGTTTGGGGGGAGGGAGAATCCTTTATATTGAAATTGAACTGAGGTTATGAAATGAAAATGAAAAATCTAACATTATCAATGATTTACATTGCCAAGAGAGAAATTGGCCGAGTTGTAAGGATACTATTTATTCATCTATTATTTTCTGCAATACAAAGACCGCTTTGAATGACAGGTAATGAAGTTACGCAAGTGAATCAGAAAAAAACACATGAAATGTGTGTGGAAAAAATGGAATGATAGAAAAATACATGGCTAATGAAAAATTGGAGTAGAAATAAGATTTCAAAGGCTATACAACTCAGATGTTGGAAATGAAAACCTAATGTTCATTCTGGGGCTTCCTGAGAGGCCTGTAGACTCACTCAGCTCTCCAGGACAGTAGCTGAAATAATACTTATAAAAATAAGAAAATGAGTTCCATTCACCCTGTTCTGGACTGAAGGAAGGTCAGGAAAATATAAGGTTAAATCACTAATTTGAAGAGCTGCCTTGAATAACCACTGTTCCAAAAGAGGTAAAAATAAGGTACCAAAATATGAAGGCCTCTTTAAAAAAAATTTTTAATTATTAATTACATTTGCCTTTTATTTCTGAATTGAATTGAATATAATATTGAATTTAGGCCAAAGGCCAAGCACTGGGACCTATGAGGTCATTCAGCGCTGAAATGGATATTGACAGTAAAAGGTTTGAAAGGTGTAACAGGAAGAACACCTCGCAGTTGCACTCTGAATCAATTATTAGGAGAGGGTGGAGAGTAAGATGGAAGAATGAGAATATGAAAGGAGATACAGTAAAAGGAACGAAAGGCGTTGCAGCTAGGGACCGATGACACGCTGCTAAAAACCTTAAGTAATGCCTACAGTGCACCGCATGAGGTGCATTGACGGCGGTATCCCCCTACGGGGTATTTCTGAATTGGTTTCTGCATCGTTGTCTGCCCATTACCTCTATATTTTTGTTTTATTTACTGTGTTTTAACAATAATTGTATCTGTTAAAAATGTTTTGTACTGACAGCACTATACGTGGTACAATGTTAACATGTCTGAGTAACAAAACCTAACATTCCATCGTCATGAAACTTTTTCTCTGCGGAATGCTAAAAATACCAGCCTCGCTAAGCTAAACAGTTTTCACATGAGGTAAGACCAACTTCAGACGGCAATACTATCCGCGAGATCGTTCCTCAAAAGAGAACATGAAATGAAAAGAAACGTATAACGAACAATAATACAAGTTTGCGCACAATTCGAGACTTGGAATCCTATAAACTGGAGACCATTGGAAATTGCTTCGCCGGCGCCATCAAAAAGTAATTTCCAAAGCCACCTGCCCGAAATGGAGCTTCAGAATTTCAATACTGGCGTATATCATTTAACCCCGTTTTTCATATATCAAAAGTCATATGGTAGTGAACGCCAGACTTTTCTAGTTATTTCTAGAAATGGCATGGTGAACTTTTTTATAATGAAGTCAGGTTGCCCAAAGCGATGAATGTCTGAGAGGGGATATTGTGTTGTGGCAAATTTTATAAAATAGAAAATGAATATATATATTTGTTATATATAATAAAAATATATATATATATATATATATATATATATATATATATATATGATTTTATATATATATATATGTATGATATATACATACAAGCACTAAGTTACAAACGTTCTTTAATATCAATTCGCTCTACCTCGGAAATAATATATTTTCATACATGCTACCCGAAGGGGAATTTTTTTAGTTGATAATAAATTCGTCGTCTCGTCGGCTCGAACCACGGAAGGCAAGAACTCAGGACTACAGTGATGCGCATTAAACCCCCACGAGGCGACGAACTTCTTATCAACTAAAAAAAATCCCCTTCGGGTAATATATATCTGAAAATAAATTATTTCCAAGGTTGATATTAAAGATGTTTGAATAATGTTTTATATTATATATATATATATATATATATATATATATATATATATATATATATATATATATATATATATATATATATATATATATATATATATATATATATATATATATATATATATATATATATATATATATATTATATATATATTATATACAGATGTATATATATACATATATATAGCATTACGAATCTATAATCATAACATAAAGAATATTTATAATAAGAAACAGTTAAGTTCCTTGATATTCAACATTGTATCTAAATTGTCCCTGAGAATGAAAATGGAGGGTTACACTCTCTCTCTCTCTCTCTCTCTCTCTCTCTCTCTCTCTCTCTCTCTCTCTCTCTCTCTCAAACCACCCCGACTTCTCTCTCTCTCTCTCTCTATCCGAAATCGAGAGCAATCCGCAGTTCCTGTCTAAAATCAGACCCTCATCTCATTTTTCTTTCTCACTTTTATAGATACAACAAATGGAGGGATGACGTATCATTATGCGGATTAACATGCAAATGACAAGAGCCAGATTGGCTGCAGTACGTGAGTTCTCCTCGTATTGTCCCTGTTCTTGGGGTCATGGAGGATGAAATTTGCATTGAGAGCGAAGAAACACCGCGAATATCAACTGCAATTCACTCTTTAAATTATCGCTCCCGACTCGAAGCCTCCCGATGTCTGTTGTCTTGTAAATAGTTGAGGCTGATTTCAAAGCGATCTCTCTAATTGTTCTCAGTTTAATTTGATTTTAAATCTAGAATCATTTTTTAAATATTCTTTTTGTATTAGAATAAAGCAGGAGTCATCAATGATAAGGATTTTAATTGTGGCTCCACTGAAGTACAAATATAATTTTTATTCAATGCATATGAAAATATTACATGTCAGTCTTTCTAAGTCGGATGAAGCAAATATATTGTCTTCTCAACCCTCTCTCTCTCTCTCTCTCTCTCTCTCTCTCTCTCTCTCTCTCTCTCTCTCTCTCTCTCTCTCTCTCTCTCTCTCTCTCTCTCTCTCTCGGTTTGAGTTCCGTATGTACCCCACCTAAATACGTACACATAAATATGGCAAGGCAGGTGTCATTTTAAAGTAATGAATTGCAATATCTAACAAATTACTTTAACCGTGTGAGTTTTTCTGAAATATATCGCTTAATCTTTTCAATCCTCACTCATGACTGCATGTGTCTCCCATCCTACCCATCCCATCCTATTCATCCATTAAGTCAGGAATTTATTTATCAGGATATAAAATCAGGATTTTATCCGTGAATGAAGATTCAGGAAAAGAATTAATCCCCAAAGAGAATCAGTTAGGAACCGCTAAAAACAAGCGATTCACTGGTTCCAATAATGTTTCTCATTTTTACAAAAAAAAAAAAGGTTTGCAATATTTCCCAAGGATATTCCTCAAACAGAAACAGATTATTGAGGGTATAGTAAATGGGGCTTAGCACTCCCAGGTCGTAATTGCCATAGGCTACCATTCGAGAAACAGACAAGGATAAATTCCTGAAGATTACCGGGTGATTTTCCGCTTCTCCTCGAGACCTGAACGAAACCATTATTTACCCCCACT
>NC_089762.1:35810890-35823390 GCF_040412425.1 Macrobrachium rosenbergii | reverse complement strand
CAGTTTCATGTAGTTAGGTTTACAGACTCCTACAGGTGAGGAGTAACTGCAGTTACTGCACTAGAATGTCAGTCTAGTCTCAAAGCACCTTCTGAAAGCTTAAAGTCTAAAACTCGTGAAGAAGAAAGGATTATGGTACTGTCAAATGGATTACGCATTGAAAAGTAACATAGCCTAGTAACAATGCTGGATTACAATGATTGTGGTGGATCATTACACCATGCATAGCTGTACGGAGTGGTGCACACCTTAATTGAACAAGTCAGCCACCTCGTGACAACAGATTAGCTGATTATCCTCCGGATATCGGCACTATCATTGCTGTGTGATTTATGTGTATTGCAATGAGGTTACACCCCTTCAAATGGTGATGGTGAGCAAACATCTCTAATAGCCCCAGTTCATGTACTGAAAATGGAGCTCATTGACCTTCAGTGAGGGTTAAACGCTATCAAGTTAAAGCAACCGCTTCCAGAAGCTCACGTTTCCTTGGCTATTCACCTTCGATTTCAGTATTATTCAAAGTAGTTGGTAGCCCTCATACCACTGTTCTCCTGGCGTTCATCTACATACCCAGTGGGATTTGGTAAAATACTTCAAATATAGATCACTCGGCAAATGTTAGCATTTCATAATTGGTCATAGTATCAACAAAACGAATTTCCTTACTTAACGACTGAACTAATAAGTTTGATAAATTTGTAAAGTTCAATTATGTTTTTGTTATTGAGGCGGCGTAAATTTAGGTTTTAGGATCCTAACCTAACATTAAGAACTAGCATAAAAAGACCCGAACGTCGTTAAGAAAATCCTTTTCATAAACGTTAACCAGGATTCCATTCTGTTAAGAGGTATTCTGACTGTCCATACCACTAAACTTCCACCTGTTAAGAGTTACATAAAAGGCTACCAAATCCAGTTATTATATACTTAAATGTATTACAGTTGTTTATTTCATCTACATCAACTGCGATGTGAAAATATTTAAAAGTTTCATTTGACTTGTTTAAATACCATTAAGTCAAACAACAGAAGACCAACTTGGCAAACGAAAACCCTCAAGTTTCATTTCGTCATTTTCATTATCCAATCTTAAATATCTAGCTATAGATTTAGAATAATTTCAAACTTTGTTAGAGGGTAAAAATAACTACTCAGGTGAACTACCAAGCGCTGAACGGTATAGCTTAAACGTATTCAAAGTTCTTAAACGTATTCAAAGTTCCTGAAACACTTGCTCAACGCAGTTAAAGATAAAAGCAAGGTACCAACTGACACAGTAATATTAAAGTATCTGGGTCGTTAAATCAGTAGAGTGAACAAAGTCTTAATCTCTAAGCTATGCCTATCTTAGTTATTCCGGAGGAAACTACTGCACACCCAAGAAAAACATACCTGTTCACCAGTTTCTGAAAGGAAATTGTTTTTTAATGCGCCATTTTCCCTATGAACAAGTCATTTTTTCCACTTTTCAGGAAATTTTTATCCAAGGTCCCACCATCAACCTGGAAGGTTTATTTCTTGAAAATTTTTGAAAGATGAGAAACCAAAATTAAGATTCCACGAATGTCATGGAGGATCAATTTCTCCAGGAAAGCAAAAGCCACTAAGCTTAGTAGCTTAATTAGCAATGAAATTTCATCTTTATAAATGCTCCAACAACTTTATCATAAGTTAACGCAATGAATTTTGAGCCGAAGCTGCAAAATTGCTATAAATCCAGGACCTCCCTGGTATCATTAACTGAAGCTTACCAAATTGAAATAGAGCTGTATTTGTTACAGCCAATAAGTAAGAGTCAAATTAAGGATATAAATATAAAGTAAACTGACAAAGATGTTTATATGTTCATTGAAAAAATTAATACATTCAAAACAATTTACACTTTCCACAACTATCAGGCCCCTTGTTGTTATATGTGGATTACTGGTTTCATAGCAGGTTAACCACACTATTACAGTTTATTATTGATCTTCCAGCAAAACATTAGCAGGGAACCATTACAAAATTCGATGCTCACATCACGTTGGCAGATACTTGGACTTTTCATTATCATGTGTTCTGTTGGAAAGTAAAATTTAAAGATTAAGAAAAAAATTACATTCCTTGCTAACTGCGAAACGCTGCGAAACGCTTATTACTAACCATTTGCCTTTGAAATTGTATGACAGAATCCTCTTGTGCTATTTATCTCTTTAAAATTCACAAATTTTGTAAACTAAACTGAAGTAGCTTTCCACAAAATAGACAATTAACTTCAACAGTTCCCAAAGTAAAAAATTCAGTTCATTAAAAGTTAGTAATTTGTTGCAATATCAGCCTGGACTTAACCTTACCATCCATACTTGTCCTCCAAACGCCCCACCCACCACATCACTAACTTGGCCTATGCCGGGTCAGAAGGGTTTTTAATTTACCTAGGCATAACAGGAATGTCATTGCACTATAGCTCTGTGTTGCAAGTTAGTTAAGTGTTCTGATACTTTATAAAACTAGAACCATAGGAATTAATTCCCCATTCAAAAATATCACAGCAATCTGGTTTAAAATACTAAAACTCAAATAGATCACAGACCATCCCAACCCCATTACGCCATCAAAACCCCATTACACTTGCCCCACATTTTTTAATAGGCTACTTCGTAATTTTTAATTTTTCACATTTTTATAATGACAATTGATTCATAATGAATCAAGGTGAGTGCCGATTTAGCAAAATCTTTAGTTGTGGCTTAGTAAAGCCAAATTAATTAATAAATCCTAACCGTGATAGTCATGCTCCTTGCTTAGTAAAGTCAAGTTAATAATGAATTAATTCTAACCGTGATAGTCATGCTCCTTTCAATTTCATGGGCCAATTAAAATAAAATTTTCCTAATTAGTTAAAGGAAACCGAAATATTTTGAAGACCCCTAGAGCAGTATGACTTATTTTGAAGACCCCCTAGAGCAGTATGACTTCTTTAAACCAGTAAGGAGCAACACAGACAAATTGATGGGTTTAAATTGCAAACAATATAAAACATTTTTCGTGGTCACCAAGACTACGATATACAACCCAAGGAACTAAACTGGAAAGGACACAGAGTTACAGCCTAGAAAAAAAAATGGTTATGAAACTTATGAACTTACATATTGGCAAAGTATGAACCGGGGAAAGCGTTCAGAAACAAGCACTGAAGATAAAGGATATAAAACTCGCTGAAAAATTATGGGTATCAACTATTCCTGCAAAGATGAATTTTTAGGTTCAAACAGCCAAAACCGTGCTGAAAATTATAGCACTAATAACGCTGCATTGAGCTTTTTGTCAAGAATAACGCCTTTATGAAAAGCAACTACATCAAATTGAATTGTTTAAGAATCCACAAACATTTAGCAATACCTAAAAAAAGTTTGTGGTTCATGTGACAAAACTTCGCCTTAGTAGAAGGGTTGAATTTTTCCTCAGCCTGACAAGGTTAAATTTCGACTTAGAAAGGATTTAACTGCAATCCAAGTATGACAAAACTGGCAAAAAGCCTCAAGTCTGACAACATCAAAACACACTGCCCCAAAACTTCAAGTCTGACAACATCAAAACACACTGCCCCAAAACCTCAAGTCTGACAACATCAAAACACACTGCCCCAAAACCTCAAGTCTGACAACATCAAAACACACTGCCCCAATACCTCAAGTCTGACAACATCAAAACACACTGTCCCAATACCTCAAGTCTGACAACATCAAAGCACACTGCCCCAAAACCTCAAGTCTGACAACATCAAAACACACTGCCCCAAAACCTCAAGTCTGACAACATCAAAACACACTGCCCCAAAACCTCAAGTCTGACAACATCAAAACACACTGCCCCAAAACCTCAAGTCTGACAACATCAAAACACTGCCCCAAAACCTCAAGTCTGACAACATCAAAACACACTGCCCCAAAACCTCAAGTCTGACAACATCAAAACACACTGCCCCAAAACCTCAAGTCTGACAACATCAAAACACACTGCCCCAAAACCTCAAGTCTGACAACATCAAAACACACTGCCCCAAAACCTCAAGTCTGACAACATCAAAACACACTGCCCCAAAACCTCAAGTCTGACAACATCAAAACACACTGCCCCAAAACCTCAAGTCTGACATCAAAACACACTGCCCCAATACCTCAAGTCTGGACATAAAAACTTGTCCTTCAAAGTCAAGCCTGCCATAAAACGTCAGTGTGAAGTTTTACTTCGCCTTAATTCCTAAAGACTAAATTATTAAACCTGAGAAAAAAAAGCGGATCTATACATGGTAGACTTACGTCTACCATGTATAGTCCTTGGGCCACCTTTGCCGGAGCAGCACCGCCACCCCGTCAAAGGTGGCCCCATTTGATTCGGTAAATTTAAGCTTAAATATAATTAAAATTATGATAAACATTACATCTACGCTAATCTGAATAGTAAATGAGTAAACTAATCATTGAGTTTTTCACTTTTTTTTTAACCTTTAGAACTATGACTAATCTAAAACAAATTTAATGATATTTTTCCATCTTGAAATATATTTAAAATTACTATATAAACTTTAAATATATTTAAACTTGCTATAAATATAAACTAACACCCCTATTACCCATTACCTAAAATCTTCAAGATAACCCTTACCTAAAATTTTTAAGACATTTTCACAGTAGTTAATGAATTCAATGGTTGCCAAGGTTTAAGTTTTATACTAACTTACGGATCAATTTACTATTAAGTTCAAGCTATGAAACCTAAAGGATTATCAATCAAAATTACGTTACGAAGTCAAAATTGAAATTTTAAAACTTACTTGATCAAAGGACACTTGGGTTTTATATAACTCATGTTTGTTGCCAAGATGAAATCGCGTCTGTTCCTGTAGACTTCATATATCGAGCTGATTCAAAGTTGACTCCACTCCATCTGTAAAATTCATGTAAAGCATATTACTGAACAGCCAAAAGTTGTATATGAATACCTTATTTCTCTATACAATGCTTGCTACAACAAAATTTAAAGAGCTTTTGAAAACTCCATTCAGATAATTAAATTCACAAAGCCATTATTCGATACTTAAACAGAAAGCTAATAGTCTACACGAAATTTTCACT
The DNA here is from genome assembly GCF_040412425.1 of Macrobrachium rosenbergii. Taxonomy (NCBI): domain Eukaryota; kingdom Metazoa; phylum Arthropoda; class Malacostraca; order Decapoda; family Palaemonidae; genus Macrobrachium; species Macrobrachium rosenbergii. The sequence goes on along the minus strand of NC_089762.1, from coordinate 35,818,270 downwards.
ACACTAGCAAGTAGCCTACACAAGCAGAGCGAGTCCAATCTTGCGTTCATAGCCACTTTCTTGCAAAACTAACTTCAAAAAGCACCTAGAGTATCATTACTAGAAGTTCCCCAGGTCTTCATTAAATATATTACCCAAGGTTGCGCAGAAAAGATTCGGAGTCTGAAAATACAAGATTTCAATATAATCTTGTAATTTTTACATAATGAATGAACAACGGTAACAACGGAAAGAAAGCTACTATAGGCTGAGTCTAACAACTGTAGATATGATCACATAACATTTGCAAACAGTAATTACCTTGCAGGAACACAACACAAAACCCAAACACTGAAAACGGTTGGCCCAACCTAACATCGCGCACGAATACGAAAGACGAACAAACGCCAACACACTAAACGCACACACTATCGCGACTTCTTCCCGGAAAGAGGACGAGGTAAACACCAGACCTAGCGCCTTTTACCATCCAAGGACGCCGGAGTGAATAGAATTTGTCCTGCTTTACATGCGACTTGATTTCTTTCCCGAAACGTGGATCGCCTGTTGTTGAATTTATCTCTCTCTCTTGATTGTCGTCTGTGATGTAAACTGCCAAACAGGATAATTCGTAGGCCAATTTGATGGTACGATTAACAGCTACATAGAACGTGAAGTTTACGGTAAATATGTTGTTTCCTTTATATTCACTATGAACATTGCTTTCAAATTTGGGATTGCATTTCCTTTTCGCTTATATTATTAACTGAATGCTGGATTTTGGTATGGTACACAAGTTGTCATGATCACACCAGATTTACATTTATGAAACCACCTCAGTGGACAAGCCGTAAACATAACAGGTTTTCTGTAGTTTTTTATTATTTTTTGGGCTTGGTCTAGATAAAGGCGCTTAATCTGCAGTCTCGCCCTCCTCTCCATTAAAACTTTTGGCTTTATATTCAAGATTGCAATGCATTTTAACGTTCTAAGTATAACAGGGAATGAGTAGCCGGATCTATTAAGTAAAAAATACTCCGTATTCTAGTTTAGGGGTTTGGTGAGAGGACCCAGTAGTCATAACCCTTAGGCCTAGGTCTAATCACTATTTTTCTATATTATTCGGTGATTTGAAACAGATTGTAACGTGTAATATATATATATATATATATATATATATATATATATATATATATATATATATATATATATATATATATATATTTTTTTTTTTTTTTTTTTTTTAATCGTCCCTGCTTTTATAACAGACTATTTCGAAAATGACTTTAAACCACTGCTGAGATCGCTTGGTACAAGAAATATTCGTTTTCTGAGGCTTTTTCTGTCCTCAGGGACATACATACGAAAAATATCGCCAAAGGTAAAGCATTAAAATTGTGCACTTTTCCAAACAGTTCAGGCCAGTATTCTAGATTAATTCACGACAGAATCAGCTCAAAATTCGCTGTTAGTAAAAACCTTATTACCGGTGAGGAAAATCAGTGGATAAATCACCAAAACGGAAATGAATTCATAGGCAGCTGTTGTGTTGCAAATTAGCGTGCAACAAATACTTCGCATGAAAGCAGGGTGTCACTGAGTATTCAAATATCAATCCCGGTTAGTTTTCGCCTACTGACCCTCTATTATCATATATGTATTTCCCAAAAACGAAAACAAAAAATTAGTTGTGTCCCCATATATACTTACTGATATGTCACGTATGAATTATTAATCCTATCACATTTCGCATGGGCCAATATTAATTTCAAATGTAATCATCTGTAAATTGAAATGGGTAGTGTGTGAATTCAGGGACGTTCGTGGATTCGATTTCACATGCAATATATATATATATATATATATATATATATATATATATATATATATATATATATATATATATATATATAATATATATATATATATATATATATATATATATATATATATATATATATATATATATATATATATATATATATATATATATATATATATATATATATATATATATATATATATATATATATATATATATATATATATATATATATATATATATATATATATATATATATATATATAATATATATATATATATATTATATATATATATATATAATATATATATATATATATATATATATATAATATATATATATATATATATATATATATATATATATATATATATATAATATATATATATGTATGTATATATATATATATATATATATATATATATATATATATATATATATATATATATATATATATATATATATATATATATATATATATATATATATATATATATATATATATATATATATATATATATATATATATATATATATATATATATATATATATATATATATATATATATATATATATATATATATAATATATATATATATATTATATATATATATATATAATATATATATATATATATATATATATATATATATATATATATAATATATATATATATATATATATATATATATATAATATATATATATATGTATATATATATATATATATATGTGTGTGTATATATATATATATATATATATATATATATATATATAGAGGTGTGTGTGAGTGCAGTCAACACACTTCTTTACATCCATATGTGAATGTGCAGATATTTAACTACTAATGTTACCTCATGATCTACATTAACTCAACTCCATTTTATCCAGGGTACCATTTCCACATTCTAATTTCATCACCATATTGTATGCTAAAAAGAAAGGAAAGCGGAGAGAGAGAGAGAGAGAGAGAGAGAATGAGCATTCAGTATGACTACTCACTTTGTTTAACTGGTAACAGTTAACTAGACAAAAAAATTTTCAATAACCGTAACTAAATAAATGAACCTACCATTTTCCTGTTAGGCAAGGACAGATATTGTAACCTGCTCTGTGGCATTAACCTTTGACCTTTGGAGGTCACCCTCGGTAAAATTATAATCCGGAATTCCTGTTATTATATGTCTCTATGTAATGGATATTATATTTGAATGGTATACTGTGACTCATCAGAGCCTTCAAATATCTGCGACCTTTTAGGGACAAACTTTGTACAATATACCACAAATACGTAACCAGCTGTTAATCAGTTTAAACTGCCAATGACATCTGACCGTAACCTTTGAGTTTTTAATGTAAAACACGGAGCGCATAATTATTAAGGAATTGCCGTCATAATTTAACTTTGTGTGAATTATCGATGGTCAAAGGAGCCTGTAACCTTGATCATTGACTTTTAATTGTAAATGTCTACTTGAAGTTAATCATATTGACTTATTTGTTGATATTTATGATAAAGAAGAAGAAAATTTCAGTAGATAGTTATCATAATAATTCAATAATTTACATAATTATCGATGGTCAAAGGAACCTGTAACCTTGATCATTGATTTTTAATTGTAAATGTCTACTTGAAGTTAATCATATTGACTTATATTTTGATATTTATGATAAAGAAGAAAATTTCAGTAGAAAATTATCATAATAATTCAATAATTTACATAATTATCGATGGTCAAAAGCACCTGTAACCTTGACCATTGACTTTTTTGTAAATGTCTACTTGAAGTTAATCATATTGACTTATATTTTGATATTTATGATAAAGAAGAAAATTTCAGTAGATAATTATCATAATAATTCAACAATTTACATAATCTAGCTATGAAAAGCCCTAAAACAACAGATTCCATGATCCGTTCCGAAAAAAATTCCAACCCTACCTCACTATTCCATTAAGATATTAAACCATGATAAAAAAAAAAAATTTTAATTATTCTGTGACTCGTGAATATTTCCATGACTCTCTTTGTCATCAGCTGACCTTCAAAACTCCATTTAGCAGAGAGAGAGAGAGAGAGAGAGAGAGAGAGAGAGAGAATGCAATAAGCGCTTTCAGCGGCAGATTAAATCATTTATTTCTGCATCCGTCCGTAAGACTGATTAACTTTTGGCTTTGCTCGAGTTTTGATGGCAATATTTTTTTTCTCCCATGATTCCACTCGTCCTCACTGTTCTGACAGACAAAAGATTATCTCTCTCTCTCTCTCTCTCTCTCTCTCTCTCTCTCTCTCTCTCTCTCTCTCTCTCTCTGTAGGTTACCTATTATCATTCCTCTCTCTCTCTCTCTCTCTCTCTCTCTCTCTCTCTCTCTCTCTCTAGGTTGTTATTATCATTCCTTCTCTCTCTCCTTCCTCTCTCTCTCTCTCTCTCTCTGTCTCTGTTAGTTACCTACTATCTCTCTTCTCTCTCTCTCTCTCTCTCTCTCTCTCTCTCTGTTAGTTATCTACTATCCTTCCTTCTCTCTCTCTCTCTTCTCTCTCTCTCTCTCTCTCTCTCTCTCTCTCTCTCTCTCTCTGTAGGTTACTATTATCATTCCTTCTCTCTCTCTCTCTCTCTCTCTCTCTCTCTCTCTCTCTCTCTCTCTCTCTCTCTCTCTCTCATTTCCCGCCGATATTGTTTATTGACACAATTAATTACTTCTAATTTACTTTCTAACTCTATTGGGAAACGATATCTCGCAATAATATATTGTTCTCAAGCAAATTCCCAGAAACTAATAAAAATATATCTAATGTTCAACGACTCTCTCTCTCTCTCTCTCTCTCTCTCTCTCTCTCTCTCTCTCTCTCTCTCTCTCTCTCTCTCTCTCTCTGTGGTCATTTTCCACTGACGTTCTTTATTGACGTAAGCCCACTGAGCTTCATAAAGCGGGGAGCATTGGGTATGGAATATGCACTGTCATTGACAGATCAAATAATTTATTCGGCACCCATTCGATAAATTGGTTCACTCTGGACGTTGGCTGATTTTAATTTCTTTATCCTTTTTTTTATTTACATGGCAGGGGTATTTGATGAGCACTTCTTTCTTTGGTATTTATAGAGGTCGATATTTATGATATATAATGAATATATAAGAACAGGCATATGAAAACAGTTGCTGGTTGGTCGCCATTTGTTTTAAATAAAGTAAAATTAGTTCTCTAAAAAAGGAGTTATGTCATATTGAAAACCTTCTTTCCTTATCCGCCTCTTCTACAAAACTTTCCTCTGGATTAAAGTCACATTAAAAACGATGAAGTTAAAATTAGTGACATTTTACAGAAAAAGTTGATATTAGTAACCGTTTTTAATAGAGAAATAGTTAATATTAGTGACCATTTTAATAGAAAAATTGTTAATATTGGTGACCTTTTTTAATAGAGAAATTGTTAATATTAGTGACCTTTTTAATAGAGAAATATTTATTATAGTGACCTTTTTAATAGGGAAATTGTTAATATTAATGACCTTTTTAATAGAGAAATAGTTAACATTAGTGACCTTTTTAATAGAGAAATAGTTAATATTGGTGACCTTTTTAATAGAGAAATTTTTAATATTAATGGCCTTTTTAATAGAGAAATAGTTAATACAGTGACCTTTTTAATAGAGAAATAGTTAATACAGTTACCTTTTTAATAGAGAAATAGTTAATATTAGTGACCTTTTTAATGGAGAAATAGTTAACATAAGTGCCCTTTTTAACAGAGAAATTGTTAATATTAGTGACCTTTTTAATAGAGAAATAGATAACATTAGTGACCTTTTTAATAGAGAAATAGTTAATATTGGTGACCTTTTTAATAGAGAAATTTTTAATATTGATGACCTTTTTAATAGAGAAATAGTTAATACAGTGACCTTTTTAATAGAGAAATAGTTAATACAGTGACCTATTTAATAGAGAAATAGTTAATATTAGTGCCCTTTTTAACAGAGAAATTGTTAATATTAGTGACCTTTTTAATAGAGAAATAGTTAACATTAGTGACCTTTTTAATAGAGAAATAGTTAATACTGGTGACCTTTTAATAGAGAAATTTTTAATATTTTCAATAGTTGTACAGTGACCTTTTAATAGAGAAATAGTTAATACAGTGACCTTTTTAATAGAGAAATAGTTAATACAGTGACCTTTTTTTAGAGAAATAGTTAATATTAGTGCCCTTTTTAACAGAGAAATAGTTAATATTAGTGACCTTTTTAATAGAGAAATAGTTAACATTAGTGACCTTTTTAATAGAGAAATAGTTAATACTGGTGACCTTTTTAATAGAGAAATTTTTAATATTGATGACCTTTTTAATAGAGAAAAGTTAGTACAGTGACCTTTTAATAGAGAAATAGTTAATACAGTGACCTTTTAATAGAGAAATTTAATATTAGTGACCTTTTTAATGGAGAAATAGTTAACATTAGTGCCCTTTTAAAGAAATTGTTAATATTAGTGACCTTTTAATAGAGAAATAGTTAATATTAGTGACCTTTTAATAGAGAAATTTAATATTGGTGAGAAATTTTTAATATTGATGACTTTTTTAATAGAGAAATAGTTAATACAGTGACCTTTTTAATAGAGAAATAGTTAATACAGTGACCTTTTTAATAGAGAAATAGTTAATGTTAGTGACCTTTTTAATGGAGAAATAGTTAACATTAGTGACCTTTTAATAGAGAAATAGTTAATATTAGTGACCTTTTTAACAGAGAAATAGTTAATATAAGTGATTTCAAGGTGTGCGAGAACCCAGAGCAAACTAGGAAAACGTGAGGGGGAGGAGGGAGGGAAGAGGAGGAGTATGGAGAAGGGGACAGGAATAGGGGAGGCAGGAACCTGAAGGTGGGTTTTACAAGGACACTGGAGTACTGCCTGCTAACAAATCTTTTAGTATATTTTCGTACTTGTTACGAAATAAGGTTCATTTTCTATTTAGACTAAATTTTTACATTACATACATGGATCCATTTATGAAGGAGGAAAGGTGGCACTTGACAGTGACTTTTCCAGTAACGAACCCAGGGACCTGGAGAAAACTCATTCATTATAATATCTCCCCAAGCCTTCTCGTTTTCTGCCAGTAAAAGATTCGTCCCATTTTCTGAGAAGTCTCCCATCACGTTCCATATCTATATATATGTCTTTCATCTATATGTTAATAACTTAATATTAATGAATAAATTATGGTGACTCTTTCTGTTTCCTGTGTATGGTAATGAATGGATTTGTAGCTCTTTGGCCTTCATATCAACTACCCATTTTTGGAATATTTGGAATATTGGCCCATTTCTCAGCAATGTTTATACATTTTCAAAATGAGATAAATAAATACTTTTGTTCAAATTAATAACTTTTTTTTAAATCTTTGGATGTGTTGAGGTCACATCAGAAAATAGAATGTTGATTTCTATTCAGTAGTCTGAATAATCTAAAGTAACTTTATATTAGGAAACAGCGCAGTTTATGGCAAAATTATTTTCTCTGTAAAAGCAGACCTATTTACGCCCATTCACCTCTCTCTCTCTCTCTCTCTCTC